>NC_088870.1:29646013-29816876 GCF_032884065.1 Artemia franciscana
GGCAGTCAGTAAAAACCAAGTCTAATCTGTGGGTGTGACATTTTACATAAACTGCATGAGGAACCTTCTCCCTAAGCTTTATTAGAACTGTGTTTGAATTTTCTTATTTGCTTGAATTCCCCACTCATAACAGATGCACTGTAATAACATTGGGTAGCACACAACATCAAATCTACATAAAGGTTTTCTATAGTTACACAAATCAAGGTTGATAAGCTTTTTGCTCTAATTTTTTCATGTGATACCAATTGATTGGTCAGTTTATTACTTTTCTGTTCGATATGTACCTCAGTAGGAGCACTGATTTATCATTTTGTTAGAAACAAATCAATTTGTATCAGATCAATACAGCCCACAATCTGACATTTTAAGATCTACCTGAAATTTTGTGCACTTATTGTAGGTCATGAAAATAGTATATTGATAAAGTTTCAGATCTTCTCCCATGTATCTTTTGAGTTATAAATTGATAAAGCTAAAAAAAAAGACATCAAAAGGATAAATAAGCTCCTAATTAAAATAGGGGCATGAAATCTATTTCAAATTAAAAACTTTTTTGATAAGTTTTTGCATGATAATATGGAACATGAATAAATTTGCAAAATCAAATTTTGCACAGAAAATATTCTACTAAAAAGCAGTTTTAAGTTAGCTACTTCCTTAAAATTAATAAGAAATGTTTGTTCTTCATTAGATTGAGCTTCAAAGAAATGCAAAATTTCAACTTGGCACTCCTAGTAGTTCTTAAGTTATTACCAAACAAGTACAAGTATGCTGCCAAGATCTTTGTATTTCATGCTTGAAGAAGCTGAATAAACGTTCAACAGGATAAGAAATTGAAATGAAAAGTACTTTCAGCATTTACACCCACTATTTGCAGATTTTGTTTTTATAAAAATTGTGGGGTGTTGCTTAAGCTTGAAAATCCCCCCTCCCCCTTTCTTACATTAGAAGATTTTCCCGCCTGACTCTAGCATTAATTCAAAAGTTTTCTTGTTTAGGAGTTCACTGAACTTGCAGAAACTGGTTATGAAACTGATGAAGAAAACCAAAAGTCAGGATACCATAAAATTGGTGATGATCTCTGCAGAAAACCTGCAACGCTTTTTAAAAGAGGCTGTAAGTCGAATTTATCTTTGAATAAATGAGCCATAATGCTATCATAGACTGTACAGACTTAATTGGAGGTTTTGACTCTTAGCTTATTCAGTAACCAAGCTGCTTATTTTTGTACTGATAAAAGTTTATAATCATGAATGCAAAGAAAGGATGGTTGGGCTTCCTTCAGAAGGGCTTGGAGAAGTTTTCAGTAGGAATCATTCTTATAATTTACCAAATTGGCAAATTCGTATTGTCAGTTAAATCCTGGTAGTGATTCCTATCACCTAATACTCCTGACACCAAAAAACTAGGCACTTTTTTTTGTTAATAAGAAAAATATAAGTATAAACAAGCATAGAAAAGAACATGCTTATGACAAGGGCACCAAACACCAATCTTACTCAACAACAGCTTAGTGTTCACACATTAATGCAGTGGTTCTCAATTACATAGCTACTATTTACCAAAAGCAATTGCCTCATTTTGAGTTTTTTTTTTTTAACTTAAAGAATTTCTCCTTGGTTAGGTTTGTAGGCTAGCTACATTTGACTTAGTTGTGTTTTATAAAAATCTGTATGGTTGTAAACTTGTATTCAGGAGTAGACTGAATTTTGTTTGAAGGGACATGACTTTGTACAATGGAGGTAAAATTATGCCTTGTTTTGTTAAAATACTCTTTCCCAGATACTTTCATGTCAATTTTTAAAACTAGGGATCACCATAGCATCCATACTCAGCCCCGATTGGTGTTATGGCTGTCCCCTTAGACTATGAGATTCTTTAGATTCCAGATCCTTTTAATCCATGCTCCTTCAAAAATCTTTTAACCCTTAATGATTTCCTATTGGATGTACTACCTTCTAGAATTATCTCTGTTACTAAATCAGACTTGTTTTTAGTAGAATACTAAAACTATTTTGGTTGCTTACTAATACTATTTTATTCTCTCTATTCGCTCTTTATAGCCCTGAAGACCAGAAAAGACGAGTTTACCGCCGAATCATCAAAAGCAGAGGGATTAAGACACCGATCATCATTCTTTTCTATGACTGCTTATGACAGGCATAAACAGATGATCAACAATTACTTTCTGTATTACAAAGGATCAACATCTGCGCTTCAACAAGATAGGTACTTTAAGTTCTATTTTAAAAATAAACGGATACCATCTATCCTTATTTCTACCAACCTGGGCTTTAAAATTTCCTAGTAAAAACACCCTTATTTCTAACTGGGATGCTGTCAATTTGCTCCTTTAAATGTAAGTAAAATTCATCTGAGTTGCTAGTATCTCCGTCGGTTGGTTCAACATGGGCATATACTACTATAACTGATACCATGAATTTTTTAGTCATAAAATGAGCAGTTAGTATTTTATTATTAATTACTTCCCTGCCTAAACAAGACATAGCAGTTTCCTTATTCATCATGAGCCCCACTCCCTGTCTATGTACCCCATCCTTCCTGCCTGAGTAAACAAATTCTTCATCACCTAATTTCATGCTTCCTCCCCTGGGATATGAGTTTTTAAAACTCCTAATAAGTCCAGTTCGTTTCGTCTGAATTCGTCAGTCAAAATGTCGATAAGAAAGTCATTTTTTAACATCGTAATATTCCAAGTTCCAATTTTCACGTTCTTTAAATCATTAAATTATTTTGACCTCAGGAAAAGTAATGATCTTGCATACCAATGCAGGAAGGGGATCAACATATCTTCTCAAGTCTACACCAAAGCGCTTAAGTCGGCTTAGAGCTGGACAGCAAGAAATCCCTGGGACCTCTAGTTTGAATGAAGGCTTTGTGCAGTCCTGGGGCCATCTTGGTCACAACATGGTTATCTGTACTTGGCGATCCACTTCTATCAACAAAAGTCAAAATCCTGCACAGACAGGCCCAAGCCTATTACCTCCAACTCATTATATGTTCATTTCTACAAATATTATGCTACCACAGGGAGGCGATCCACAGTAGACGAATTAGCTAGGAAGAGGTTTTTCAGCCCGAAAACAACTGTTAAAACAGACCAAGCCCAGGAGAATGATCCATTAATTGAAATCCCGTGCAAATGCTGTGTCGTTTACTAGGCTGTAATTTCCTCGAGGGGCGCCACTCCTCAAGTGGGAACAGAGTTTACGGCAAGGTCCTCAGTCTTGCAGGTACCCCGAAAGGGTCGAGGCAGCCCTTTGTAGAGGCTATTATCCATAGATCTAGATCTTATGCCCTGCCGCACTTGTCCCCCCCCTAGAGGATCCTCCCACAATGGTGTTCTATGTCACCATGCAATTTAAACTTTTACTGGGAGAAGGTTTATAACTCATGGGACGTATGGACACGCTGGTGGACCCTGTTGAGTGTACATTTGAGGGGATTTCTTCCTCTTCCACCTGTATTTATAGCCCCGGGTGAGATTGCCCCAGTTTTTATTATGGACCCCAAGGGATAAGGTCTCCCCTTTGTCCGTGCCCCCTATTGAGGTACCCTACATATCTGTACAGTGTTCCCCTATCGCCACCTGGGGACAAGCTTAGTAGCCTGGGGGAGGCCCCTAAAGAGCAGTAGACTCATAAAGTTTTTTTTTTTTTTCTTATAGTATACCTGCTCAGAGAACATTAAAAAAAAAACAGCTCAAAAGAAGACTCATTGAATAATTTGTCAGCTTTGGTAGTTTCCGCTTTTGCTAACTAAATTGATAAGCTTTTGCAGGCACTGGATGCATATTATTTATGCTGTATTTACATTGAATAGACAGCATTTTGCTTAAAAGTTACCAAGAGCTTATAGGTTTCCTTTGTTTTAAACTAACCCCTTGTTAGCTCTTTGAACTGTTGACGCATTTAAGATTACTTGTCAATTTTTACCAAAATTGCCTCGGAAGCTCCTTATGGTCCCGGGAAAACTTGCTAATGGGTCTTTTGTCTTTCATACTGTCAGCCGACACTGAGAGTCGCAAAATGACATTTATGGTATCGAACCTCCTTAATTTGGCAAATGAAACATTTTAAGAATCGCCGTGTACATTTGTATAAGAAGCATTTGTAATCCTCCCTCCCATTGAAACTTCACTATCCCACAACACCTTATAATGACGCATAATGATGTATAACAGGAAAACCGGCTAGCGTATACAGGTGAACTTTCACATATGTCAAGCAATCAAAAAAAAAAAAAAAATTATAAATCAAATATTTATTATATATATATATATATATATATATATATATATATATATATATATATATATATGCTTATCTCGAGGAAACAGGTCTATGTACTATTTATATTTATTTTTTTTAGATCCAGGCTTAAAAGAGATTCAGATATAGTTCGCGAACATCATCAGTTCCTGTGGGAGAGCAACGAAGAAGCACAAAGCTGGGAAAAGCGATTAGCTAAAAAGTACTATGATAAACTTTATAAGGAATACTGTATCTGCGATTTGAGGTTCTACAAAGAAAATAAGGTATCTGCTTTGTTGTGACTTAGGTAAATCGTTTCTTCAGAAACAAATAGCTAGCTTCTAAGACTATTTTAAATATTTGAAGTTCGTTTATTGAACTTGTTTACTTCCTGCTGCTTCCAAATCAGTTCTCTCCTTTCCTTCAATTTTTGAAGTTATTTTTATCCTTCATGGTCTGCTGACATACATGCATTCAGGGAGGGAAAAGGTCCACCCATGTATTAATCCGAAAGGCTCATTCCTTTTGCCCAGAAGGATCGAAAAATTATAGCCTAAAAATATAATTTTTTCATACTACACTCTTACTGAAAATTCTCTGATCCCCTTAAAGAGTCGTCAAGTCCCCCTAACGTGTTTATACTTAAAGTCGTATGTTCTCAATTATGTAAATAGCCTTTTTTAGGTCTAAATTAAGAAGAATAATTCTTGTGTAGAAAAATAGATCATATAATCTACGATACGGTAGAAATATATCGTTATTTATGGTGCAGGAGAGTTGCTTTGGTTATATTTCTTTTTGTCTCTTTACTGCCAATTTCAGATAGTTGTGAGAAAGTGGCTAGGATTACACCTCAGTGATTTTTGTGGTAACCTGAGGCTGAAAGTGTAAACCTGAGGCTGGATTGGTCAATATTACATTGTATTTTGGAAAGTTGTGTATAAATCTTGCCTGGGAGCGAAAAGGATGGTTTTTCCTTGTCCTTGAGCAGATACTTTTGGATTTGAACTAATAATCATTTTTGTAGTCTATGTCAGAGAGGACTACCTGAGGTTGTTCTACCAATGTTTTGTTTCTTCGAGCCATGTTTCTATATTTGGGCGGAAAGCATCAGTCAATAAGGGAAGTAAAAAGGCAAAAGTTTCAGATTGAAGTTAGACACAAACCTAAAAATGCTTAAGACGTACGATGGTTACCTGCTCCAATAACCAAAATACTTTCTTAGATCAATAAATAGAAAACTTTAGAGATTCAAAAAAACAAAGTTGTCACCCACGGATCATAAAGTATGACCATCTGCAAATATTAGGAGCCATTGCTGCTTGTTATATTTGTTGAGTGTATCATCTAATTGTTTTGCGTTTTGGACTGAGGCAGATTGCTGGTATTATATTTATGTCTTAAACCTTAACAGTTCTCTCTTGCTAACAAATTGGAGCTCATCCTTCGTTCCTTTTCTAGAAGTGATATTTGAATGTTAGCCCACGGTAAGAAAGTAAACTTTTGAGCTAAGAGACATATATTTTTTTTTATGTTGATCAGCAATGCTTGAAGAGCTGATAAGATGCTTATTTCGGTATGAAAGTCAACTTTTGAATGAAGAGACATATATTTTTTTTCGTCTTGATCAGCAATTCAATTCAATTTAATTCAATTCGTTTATTAACAAAAAACAAATCACACACTGTAAACTAATTACACCCTAAGAGAGCACTGCCCGTAACGGGTGACAGTATTCATTCAATCATCAAGAAGAGAAATATAAGGTAAGAAAAGAAAAGAGCAAGAAGGGAAAAGGAAACAAACGCAAATTAATAAAAAAAAACCATAAAGAACTATCGGTAAAATTCAAGCAATGCTTGAATACCTGATAAGATGCTTATTTTTTATGCTGATCAGCAATGCTTGAAGAGCTGATTCGTTCATGAGCTGTACCATTTGGAAATGCCAATATTAACGAAAGCACAACATATACATGCAGCACCTCCAGTAATCCCCTAGCTGCACTTTCGAATTTTTCTTGCTGAAAGATAAGCATGTTGCTCATTGTTTGATGAACTAGAATCATGCACGGATTTTCAGTATGAGATATTGGAGATGTATAGCGATCCCTCCCAAACTTGCCCCTCCCACTTCCTACATTTTTTCAGATGTCTAAGTATGTTACAACTTGCTTGATCCAGAAACATACAAGAATTTTGATCTTTGTGAACATTATACCAAAGTGGGTCCATAGCTCTTTCAACATCCTTCCTTCACACCTCTAACTTTTCAGCGGTGAAGTCAGTACGTTCCACTTTGTATAATGTGAGGAAATTGCAACAATTTTCAGTCTATATTATTTCAACCTCATGGTGGGCCAGTGGGTCTTCTGAATATCAGCAGAAAGGTAGATAGGCTTTTTTCACCGATTGGCTGAAACTTTATTGGGCAAGTACCTTAGGCAAGAGGACATGAGAATGATCATTTTCAGTGGTACACTTCCTTTCTCCGACCTTGGTACGATCGTGATCATAACTACTTGCGAGTTATAAGGGAAGTAATTTGGGCTTAGAGAACACAGGGGAGGGATTTCCCCACGTTAGAGTAACCACATATGAACCCCATCCAACCTTCGCAGTAAGACATCCAGATTCAATTAGAAGTTTGATTGGCAGGTAGTTGGAGTCAAAGAGGTGCTAACCAAGAAATCTTAGACTGTAGACCTTTACTGCCCATGCTTTATTGAGCTTCAAAGTCTCTCTTCCCGTGGATAGATCATCTATAACGGAGAGCGACTTGTAAACAAGCATTGTATGACATGACCATCTTAAAATTTTAGGGATTGTAGAAGATGGTTTGAGGTCTTAGGCACTGTCCCTCTGAAAATGAAGCCCGAAAAAGGACCAAATTAATTTCTTATTCCAATTGGCTCGAAATTTTCAAGGATTATTGCATCGACTAAGAGGACCGCACGTTCTATTATGAAGCAAAGGATCTTAGATGACCCCCAAATTTGGTTTAGCTTAGATTCTTAACAAGGTTTGTTCTTCTTTCGGAAAAATTGGTTCATTCCTAAGTATTGTTAAATGTGAATATTTACGGTTTTAATGGTTCCTTAGGTACGGGGGTCTTAAATTGCCTTTTTTTCGATTTTGTGCGTGTTCTTAGTCTTAGGTGGCTCGGGATTTCGGTGTGGGATTCAGTTTCAGCTCTGAGGCGGAAAACTGTATCTAACATTGATGATAAACTAAAAATGGGCAGTGCTAACGTAGTTACAAGTCGTGCTGGTTATAATATTCCGCTTTCGCGAAATTTCATTCGACTTTTTGCGACCATGATATACTCTTTGCGCCTTGTCTTATCCTTCGCTTCGAGAAAGCGATCTAAATCAAATCCTTATTTATTGTTTCGGATATTGTAAGTTTTTCCTTTATTTGCCACTATCTTACTGGAATAGAAAATTAGTTGGTCGGTTTTGGTGCTACAGATATTTTAACAACAATAAAAACAAACAATAAAAATAATCTTAAATATTAAGCTTATTTTAATCTTATATAATTTCTAATTATTTGACCTTACACCGAATAATTCTTTAAATTATTTTTGAAAGACCCAAGTGAGCTCTTACAACTCAGCTCTTGCGGAAGCATGTTCCACTCTGTAGTGGAAGTCAAATCCAGGGAAAAATCCGAGCCCAGCATTGATGTACGTCTCTCCTGAGTGTCAAAAGCAGATAGGGTGTTTTGATCATGCTGTTGAGAAGTCAACCTAAAAAGATTGTGGAAAGGAGATGGAAATGACCTGGAAAAGAACCTAAAAACATAAATTGAGCATGACAGACGGTATAGTGAGCCAAGGGAGAGAGAGTCATCTATGCTTCCAATTATTTTCAGTCCACGCTTATGGATTGAACCAAGTCTCTTCAGGTGCGATTTGAACGTTGACTGCCAAATTATCACACGATATTGGAGATGAGGCTTCAGAAGTTTCTTTGTAAAGTCGTCGAAGGTTTTTTTTTTGTGGAAATGTGTGCTTCAGTTTCCCGATAATGTCAAGATTGCGGGAGAGCTTCTGTTCCGCAGCCTGTATGTGGTGTAGAAAGAAGAGGTTTTCGTCCAGAAGTACACCTAGATACCTTGCAAAAATCGTTTCTGGCCGCCTAATCGTTCCTCGAGAAGTCGTAATGCAAGTTATTTCTGGACATGCGATTTGTTAACTTTAATTATAAGTCGATTTGCATCCATTCATATGTAAGTTGCCTCCAAGATAACTTGTAGTTTACTTAGAAGTGGTGACGTGCCAGTATCGCAGGAGGCCATTGTAGTGTCACCTGCGAATGCCACGAGTTCCCAACACTCAGTCTCTCCTGAGTGTATTAACCAAGTGACATATAGCGATCGCAAATTCTGTCGATCTGTTAGTCTGTCTGTCCTGGTTTGCTACTTTAGGCACTTCCAGGTAAGCTAGGACGATGAAATTGGGCAAGCGTATCAGGGACCGGACCAGATGAAATTAGAAGTAGTCTTTATCCCGATTTGACCATCTGGGGGGGGGGGGGGAGTGGGGGGCCGGATAATTCAGAAAAATAGAAAAAAATGAAATATTTTTAACTTAGGAATGTGTGATGGAATCTTAATGAAATTTGATGTTTGGAATAATATCGTGTCTCAGAGCTCTTATTTTAAATCCCGACCAAATCTGGTGACATTGGGGGGAGTCAGGAGGGGGGACTTAAAATCTTGGAAAACGCTCAGAGTGGAGGGATCGGGATGAAACTTGATGGGAAAAATAAGCAGAAGTCCTAGATACGTGATTGATATAACTGGAACCAATCTGTTCTGTTCGGGGGGTTGGAGGGGGGGAGGGTTAATTCTGAAAAATTAGAAAAAATGAGGTATTTTTAACTTACGAAGGAGTGATCGGATCTTAATAAAATTTGAAGTTTGGAAGGATATCGTGTCTCAGAGATCTTATTTTAAATCCTGACTGGATCCGATTACATTGGGGGGAATTGAGGGGGGGAACCTAAAATCTTGGGAAACGCTTAGAGTGGAGGGATCAGGGTGAAACTTGGTGGGAAAAATAAGCATAAGTCCTAGATACGTGATTGAAATAACCGGGACGGATCTGCTCTCTTTTTGGGGAGTAGGGGGGGGGTGGAGGGTTAATTCTGAAAAATTAGAAAAATGAGGCATTTTTAACTTACGAAGGAGTGATCGGATCTTAATGAAATTTGATGTTTGGAAGGATATCATGTCTCAGAGCTCTTATATTAAATCTAGACCTTATCCGGTGAAGGGTAAGTTAGGGGGTGGAACCTAAAATCTTGGAAAATGCTTAGCGTGGAAGGATCGGGATGAAACTTGGTGGGAAAAATAAGCACAATTCCTAGATACGGGATTGACATAACCGGAACGGATCTGTTCTCTTTGGGGGAGTTGGGGGAGGAGGTTAATTGTAAAAAATTAGAAAAAATGAGGCATTTTTAACTTGCGAAAGAGTGATAGCATCTTAATGAAATTTCATATTTAGAAGGACCTCGAAACTCAGATCTATTATTTTTTATCCCGACCGGGTCCAGTGTCATTAGTGGGGGGGGGGGCGAAAATCTTGGAAAACACTTAAGGCAGAGAGACCAGGATGAAACTTGGTGGAAAGAATAAGCACAAGTCCAAGATAGGTGACTGACATAACCGGATCGGATCCGCTCTCTTTGGTGGAGTTTAGGGGGGGGGAGTAATTTGGAAAAATTAGAAAAAATGAGGTATTTGTAACTTACGAACAGTTGATCAGATCTTAATGAAATTTGATATCTAGAAGGATCTTGTGCTTTAAAACTCTAATTTGAAATCCCGACCAGATCCGGTGACATTGAAGGGAGTTGGAGGGGGAAGCCGGATATTTTGGAAAACGTGAAATCGAGGTATCTTACGAATGGATGATCGGATCTCAATGAAACTTGATATATAGAAGAATCTTATGTCTCAGATGCTCCATTTTCAATTCGAATCTTATCCGAGGACATAGAGGTTTGGAGGGGGAGAAACAGAAATCTTGGAAACCGGAAATCTTGGAAAACGCTTAGAGTGGAGATATCGGGATGAAACTTGATGGGAAGAATAAGCACAAGTGATAGATACGAGATTGAAATAATTGGTACGGATCCGTTCTCTTTGGGGGAGCTGGGGGTTGTTGATTTGGGAAAATTAGAAAAATTGAGGTATTTTTAACTTAAGAACGGGTGACCAGATCTTTATGAAATTTGATATTTAGAAGGGACTCAGGTCTCAGAGCTCTTATTTTAAATTCCGACTAGATCTTTTGATATTGGGGGGGGTGCTGGATGGGGAAATCTTGGAAAATGCTTATAAACGTCGTAGATATGTGACTGACGTAACCAGACTGGATCCGCTCTCTTTGAGGGAGTTAGGTGGTGGGGTTCAGTGCTTTGGCGAGTTTGGTGCTTCTGGACGTGCTAGGACGATGAAAATCGGTATGGGTGTCAGGAAGCTGTACAAATTGACTTGATAAAGTTGTTTTCCCCGATTCGAATATCTGGGGGGCGGAAGGGAGAGGAAAAATTAGAAAAATTGAGGTATTTTTAACTTGCGAGAGAGTGATCGGATCCTAATGAATTTTGATATTTAGAAGGACCTCGTGACTCAGAGCTCTTATTTTAAATCCCGGCCAGCATTAAGCCTCTGATTTTCCTTTTAAAGCAATCTTTTGATTCTTAGAATTTTGCTAGAGCTAATACCATATGAGTTCTTGGCTCTTGGCTCTTCTGATCTCGTCACAAGTGCCATATGAGCTCTTAGCTCTTGTTATTAAAGTATTCCCTTTTGGCATTTCTTAATTAGTGACTGTAGGCACTTCTTGTAAGATTCATAGATTTAGGCTAGCTAAACTTGGTACGTTACGGTATTGGGTCCATAGGTTTTGCTTTTTATATCTAATATAAAATATATATATATATATATATATATATATATATATATATATATATATATATATATATATATATATATATATATATATATATATATATATATATATATATATATATTGCTTGATATATCTGAGTTAACTTTCAGTAACCCACGTGTTTATTGTTGCATTTTTTCTTCCACGCTGAGCTGTTTTTCTTTAAAACAATGTGCCTTGTATAGAGTCATAAACATATTATGGGACTCTTCGAAACCTTCGTTCACATCTTCTTTTCCCAGAACACTATACCATTCGTTTTCTTCAGTTCATCATTTAGTGATCTTTGATTTTATTCACACAAGTTAATAATCCGCAACAAAGATTGGACGATGTTTTATGTTTTGCAGCAAAGTAATACAGCACCCTCTTGAATACATGATGCGTTTTAAAAGTAGCAATATTGATTGAGTGTTACGAAATAGAAAGTGCAATCTACTTCAAGTATGACATTTTTGTTTTAAGAATTCGTCTAGGACTATGTCGTTTTCAAAGTTTTGAAGGATTGACAACTAAAGCTTTTAACTGATTACATGCCAAAATGTTTCTCTTGCAACTTTCTTTCTGTGTTATCCTAAGTCTTTTCTTGGTCGACCAGAAGCAGATGCAACGTTTAACGCTTCCTAAGTCAAGTAAATACAGTACTCTGTACTTTACGTAGTCTTTCTGGAATGTTTTAGTTTTTTCGCCTTCAGTGCATTCGTATTTCCCTTTCAAACTCCTAATAATAGTCAGGTATCTTCATTTTCAATACAAATTCTTACCAAAAACTATCTGTCTTGTTTATTAATTTTATCATTTTTCTAGGCATTTCTTTGTGCTTCTTGTAGGCAGTATTTTTTTACATGTTTTTTGGATATCTTTCTTGAAACAAAGCAATTATCGCCTGCAAAACCATGTTAAAGTTATTTAATGTAATTCCACGATCTTTAATGCTCTAAAATGTTGTAGCTGTTGGATCATATTGATATCTTGATTTGAAGAATCACCTTGAAGCAAAAACTAAACGTAGCAATAAAGGAAAGCCCCCCCATCTCCCCTAATTGTTGCCCCTTCTTTTTGGATATAATCTAGTGATCTAGCTCCGATATGACGTGTATGTTGTATAAAGTTGATACTAAACATTTTATTGATAGGTTGCATTGAGATGGAGAACTGAAAAAGAACTAGTTGAAGGAAAAGGTCAGTTCAGCTGTGGTGAGAAGCACTGCTCAGAAAAAGATCACCTCCGAACATGGGAAGTTAACTTTGCTTACGCAGAGCATGGACAAAAAAAGAATGCCCTTGTCAAATTACGTAAGTTTTCATGATTCAGTTTATTTTGCCTTATATACATGATTCAGTTTATGTATTTGCTAATATATCTATATATATAAAAATAAGTTGTCTGTGGATGGATGGATGGATGTGTCAGGTGACGTCACCTGAAAAAACTGGATCAGGTGACGTCAAAACTGAAAAAACTAAAAAAAGGCAAAAACTACAAAAAAAACTAGAAACTAATAAAAAAAATAAAAAAGCTAAAAAACTAAAAAAACTATAAAGGTAAAAACCAATAAAAAACTAAAAAAAAAACTGAAAAAACTAAAAAAAGGCAAAAACTACAAAAAAAACTAAAAACTAATAAAAAAGTAAAAAAGCTAAAAAACTAAAAAAACTAAAAAAAACTAAAAAAACTAAAAAAAACTAAAAAAAGGTAAAAAACTAAAAAAAATAAAAAATAAAAAAAAACTAAAAAAAAGGAAAAAACTGAAAAATAAGCTAAAATAAAGGTAAAAACCAATAAAAAACTAAAAAAAAAGGAAAAACTAATAAATTACGACACTCAAAGAGAAAGCGACCAGGACAAAAGGAATGTTCGATTAGCAATCAACATGTCCTGGTCGTCATAAATGACGACCAGGACATAAGTAAAAAAAAAAACTATCTATATATATAAAAATAAGTTGTCTGTGGATCGTGGATCAGGTGACGTCACCTGAAAAAACTGGATCAGGTGACGTCAAAACTGAAAAAACTAAAAAAAGGCAAAAACTACAAAAAAAACTAAAAACTAATAAAAAAAATAAAAAAGCTAAAAAACTAAAAAAACTAAAAAAAGGCAAAAACTACAAAAAAACTAAAAACTAATAAAAAAGCTAAAAAACTAAAAAAACTAAAAAAAAGGCAAAAACTGCAAAAAAAACTAAAAACTAATAAAAAAAAATAAAAAAGCTAAAAAACTAAAAAAACTAAAAAAAAGGTAAAAAACTAAAAAAACTAAAAACTAAAAACAACTAAACAAAAGGAAAAAACTGAAAAATAAGCTAAAAAAAAGGTAAAAACCAATAAAAAACTAAAAAAAAACTGAAAAAACTAAAAAAGGCAAAAACTACAAAAAAACTAAAAACTAATAAAAAAAGTAAAAAAGCTAAAAAACTAAAAAAAACTGAAAAAACTAAAAAAACTAAAAAAAGGTAAAAAACTAAAAAAAAAAAATAAAAAAAAACTAAAAAAAAGGAAAAAACTGAAAAATAAGCTAACATAAAGGTAAAAACCAATAAAAAACTAAAAAGAAAAAAAGGAAAAAACTAAAAAAAATTTTCATCTAAAAAACTAAAAAAAACTAAAAAAGGTAAAAACTAAAAGAACTAAAAACCGGGACACAGGGACACAACTACAACGGGGACACCGGGGGAAACAGGGGGATATAAATGACGACCGGGACAAAAAAACTAAAAACTAATAAAAAAACTAAAAAATCTAAAAATCTAAATAAGCTAAAAAAGAAAAAAAAGGAAAAAAATAAAGGAGAAAAACAAAACTAAAAAACGAATGTATATACAGACCGGGACACCGGGATACAAATGACGACCGGGACACAGGGAATATAAATGACGACCGGGACACAACTACAACGGGGACACCGGGGGAAACAGGGGGATGTAAATGACGACCGGGACACCGGGACATGGAATGGTCGATTAGCAATAACCATCAACAAAGCTCAAGGGCAATCATTAGAATCATGAGGTATAGATCTGAATACAGATTGTTTTCCCATGGACCATTATATGTTGCATGTTCAAGAGTCGGTAAACCTGACAATCTATTTATATGCAAAGACAATGGGACAGCAAAGAATGTTGTATATTCGCAAGTTTTACGTAGTTAAAACCATATATATATATCTATCTATATTCACAGGTGGGACATAGGGACACAACTACAATGGCGCGTAACTATTATGGCGCGTAACGACTTACGCGCGCGGGGGGGCTTGGGGGGGGGGCGCGAAGCGCCCCCACCAACTAGGTGTTGGGGTGGCGCGAAGCGCCACCCCAACAGCTAGTATATATATATATATATATATATATATATATATATATATATATATATATATATATATATATATATATATATATATATATATATATACCCCTCCCCTCCCCCACAACTCCTCTTTCACCAAAGTCATCTGATTGAAATTATGTGACAGAAATTTTATTTAAAATAGTTTCAAGAATTGTAATAATGTCTCTGGGGGTAAAACCACCCCCAGCGCCCTCGGGACAAGGTTGTAAGTTATACCATATAGGCATATAAGGTTTTTATGGAATTGGAAGCTGTAGTGTCCTTTTTAAGAGTCAAAATTATTTGAGGGCAACCAGCTTCCCCTCCCTCCATGCTCATCATTTCCCTTAACTCCTCCAGTGAAAATTTGGAGGTAATAAATTTGTTCATCGTAGTTGAAGGTTTCAGAAATTATGTCTGTGAGGAAACTACCCCCCCCCCTACATCTTTCAGGGAAAGGGTTGTAGGCTATGCCCTGGAGACATATAAGGTTCTAATAGAAAGAGTATATGCTTTGGTTGGGACTCTAGTGCCCTTTTTAAGAGTCAAATTGATCAGAACGCAGGTACCCCCTCCCCAAATACACCCAGAAACACATCGTTTTTTCCCGAGATATACTCAATAGATATGTTGAGACTGTCGTTTTATTCAAAATAGTCTAAATGTCATATAACAAGGCTTTTGAGGTTGATATAAACCACCAGAGCCTGAGGGCAAGGGTTGTAGGTAATGCACCTGGGGCATTTGAGGTTCTTATCGAAGGGATCGTTCTGTAAACTTTAGAGGTGGCTTGGTTTATTGAAATTGGAAGTTCCAATTCTCTTTTAAGAGTCAGTAGTAATGGGATTCAAATAGCCCCCCCCCCACACACACACAATTACCTCTCTTTTCACCAAACGTATATGATTGAAACTGTGCGATGGCAATTTTGTTCAAAGTAGTCCAAAGAACATGTAACAACGCCTCCAGGTTTGGCAAAACGCCCCAGAGTCCTGGGGCAAGGGCTGGAAGCTATGTCCTGTGGGTATATAAGGTTTGTATGGAATGGATGGCCGTATTAAATTCAGATGGGTCTCATTTCTTTTTAAATCGGAAGTTATAGTGCCCTTTTTAAGAGTCAAAGTGATTTAAGAGAACCCCCACGCCCATCATTTCTCATAACAAACACCAAAACTAAGTTTTCAGACATCAATTTTTTTCAGCATTGTTAAAAGGTTCAGTAATTATGCGTAGCAATAGTTGTAATTGCAGTAGTAGTATTAGTAGCAGTATGCAAATAGCAACTTTTTTCATCATCCTAACTTAATACCATCATCCGGTCCTGAAGTGTTGCTGACACGGTCTCTTGACAACCTATATGGGCACAGTGTGTTTCGATTTATTTCAATACAGTTACAAATATTGTCCAGTTACAAATATTGTCCAAAATTTTTGCCAATACCTTTAGGTTTATTAGTAGTAGCAGTAACACCAGTAGTTGTAGTAGTAGCAGTACAGTTAATAGTAGTCTTAGCTTTAGTAGCAGTAATAATAATAGTAGCAGTAGTTATAGATTAGATGCAGTGGTATTCATTGCAAATTTTTTCTTTCGGTTAATTCAACATCCCCCACAACAAGCGTTGTAAAAAATTAAATTTTTCTCTTTTATAACTTTAATAAATCAAATATTATTAACATTTTAAGGAATAAATATCAGTATATTTATACTAAACTGACAATGCACTTTCATTTGTATTTTTTTAAGTAAAGTGCAAGTTATAGGCCTTGGGAAGGCATTGGGGCTCTGAGCCCAACTCCTGTTAATTTCTGCTCGGTTTGAGTTTGAATTGGTTATTTATTGTAATTTCTGTTCATTTCGGGTTTCATTTATTTATCGATGCTGATTTGTGGAGTTTTTACGCCTGGTGGATCATTTGATTTTTGCTCATTTTTGATTTAATGGAGTTCTTTAGTTTTCTTATTTTGTGGAAAAACTTGTGTTGAAAAAGTTTTTTTTTAATTATTTCTAGAAAAAGCCAGTCACCTTTGGCGTTAGCTTTCATAGTATCGATACATTTAATTACTGATTTTAGTTGCCTTTTTGAGGTCAGGAGAAATGTCTCTTCTTCTGTAAAGACTTCAGGAGAAGTCTTTTCTGTGAATGATACAGTGGACGAGAAACATTTTCGGATCCTCAACTTTCATTAGTTTTTGCCAGCAATTTCTCTTGCCCGTGATAGCAGGAGCACCATCAGCTGCGCAATAAGTTATGTTCTTCATTGTTGTTTAGTTTGTTAAATTTATCAGTGGTAGTAGTTGTGCTCTCAGATGATTCGAAAAATAAAATTTCTTGAGTAAGTTCATCTTTTTCAGTACAGATTACATAAATTAATTGCTACTTCACTGTAGCACCAAGCCACCCGAGGCCAGCACAACTACACACGCTCCTCTGCCATCCCAATTTATTTAAAGCCTCCTTCTATAAACCCTCTTAAGAAGTTCTCACTGCCCTAAAATCTTTCCTTGCGACATCCTCCACCTCATTCGGGGAAACCTGTTTTTCGTTTGGCACTGGATGCTTGGCAGACAAAGACAATGTCTCACCCTTTATCCGCAGAACGTGTCCTAGCCATCTCGCCCTTTCTCTTACTATAGCCCTAGAAAGAAGGATTGAACCACATTTTTTGTACAGCTTACTGTTTGAGATACATTTAGTCAGTCGGATACCGAAAACAATCTGTGGGCAATTTCTCTGGGAAACATCTAGCAAATCCTCCTTCGTTTATCGAAGCGCCCACGCTTCAGTATCCTACTTGACCACTGTCGTCACTGTAGCTTCCAATATCTTGGTTCGGAGACTTACCTTTCTATTCTTCCAAACCTTTTTCAACTGTAAAAAAAACACCCTGGGACTTTGCTATTCTACTTTTAAAATCTTCTCTGCTCCCGCCGTGAATGCTAATAATACTACCTATGTTAGTGAAGCTGTCCATTTGATCAATCTTCTCATTTCCCAACATCACCTCTTCACCTTCACTTATTCCTAGTTTTAGTAACTTAGTTTCCTTGACATTAATTTCAAACCTGTTCTTGCA
This sequence comes from Artemia franciscana, assembly GCF_032884065.1. NCBI lineage: Eukaryota > Metazoa > Arthropoda > Branchiopoda > Anostraca > Artemiidae > Artemia > Artemia franciscana. Next base: position 29,663,664 of record NC_088870.1, read on the forward strand.
CTCTGAACTCTCAAATCCTCTAAAAGTTTATTCATTTTTGCTAACATTTTCATTTAAGATGCTTAAATCATAAGAATAATCTAAGCCGAGGAGAGTTTTACTCTCCCATTTGATTCCGTATTCTCCCGTTGGCTTTGCTGTGCTCCTTAGGACGAAGTCAATCAAAATGATCCATACAAATGGGGATAGAAAGCAGCCCTGCTTAACTCCTGATTTAATTCAAAACGAGGAACTAGCCACATTTCCTACCTTAAACGCAGCAGTGTTATTCTCACACATAGCACTAATCACTTTAATGTATTTATCTGGTATACCATACAAGTATAGGATCTTTGCTAAAGCTCTTCTATAAGCTGAATCAAACGCTTGCTCATAATCTATAGAACTGAGGACTAAAGGCGTTTGATAATTCAAGCACTTCTCAATTACTAATCTAAGAGTGAAAATTTAGTCGACGCATCCTCTACCCTTCCCAATCCACACCGTTCTTCTCCCACTTTTTTTCTACAACATCTCTAAGTTTAAAAAGTATCATACTAAGTAATTTACTTCTTACAGAAACAAGGCTAATGCCTCTATAATTACTACACTCACTCTTATTACCTTTTTGTGCGGGGGTTTAATTAGAGTCTTCCTAAAATCGCTAGGCACTTCCCCTTTTTCAAAAATCATATTCGTAATGTTCGGTAACTTATCTCTAACTTCACAACGCCCATATTAAAACAACTTATTTACCGCAGTATCAGCACCTGGGGCCTTATTATTTTTTAATCCATTTAGAACTGTCACTCATTTTTCCCTCACAAAATAAATCTTCCTTCACATCCAAAGTGACAAACTTTTTGGTTCTTTTCTATATCTTTTCCTGTAACTCTATTACGGTTTAGTACATTCTCAAAATCTTCTGCTCATCTCTCTTTAACTCTTTCTTTCTCACTAATTGTGGCCCCGGTCTTATCTTTAACTGGGACGAGTCCAGATTGAATATTCTCTCTCAATTCATTAAAATGCCAGTACAATATTTTACTATTATGCCGTCCGTCTGCATCTTCCAGGTTTTCGGCAAATTTATCCATGGCCTCCGCTTCACGCCTCCTTAATTCACGTTTTAATGCTATCTCTAATGTTTTTTTTAGCATTCCTCTTATTTCCATTTGATCTATCACTCAAATAATCCTTGTACAGACCCATCCTCCTCTCTAGTAAACATAGCGTTTTCACTAATATTCCTATCTGCTAAAACTGAGTAGCATGGGATCTTCTCATCTTCCTCCAGGACTTAAAAAAAAGTACTGATACTGATGATATAGCTAAATTGTCACCTATAATGTGCTTTTCCTGATTTGGCAATGAGCGAAGAAAATTCTTAACTAGCCTCAAGAGGTGCGACTAGCAGTTACAGCTTGAGCAGTAAACTCATATTTCATTATTGATATTTTTTAAACCTGTTCTTCAATGATTTCAAGTACATAATTTACATAGACACTATGTTTCGCCTTCATATGGGCATCATGACGACCTCTTTTCATTAATTCATTAATTAAGCCCTTTTAGTATGAGAGGCAAAAAGGTAGCCGTTAATCATGGGCAGCAGGTATGAAACCATTTCAAATAATAATCTTTCGTCTTGTTGGCACTACTATTCTTATGGATAGTGTTTTTGATTGAAATAAATGAGAAATCTTATGATTTTTTTTACGCTTTCAAAGGAAAACGAATAGAAATACACTTGTATACAGCCGGTGATACTGCATGGATCACATCAAATAGGAATATTCTCAGTTGACTAGAAATTTCAATGCTCTAGGGAAAATCAGAACACATTTTGTTATGAAACAAAGTCTTCTGTTTAAAAATATGTGTCCATAAACTGAAGTCGCTAGTGAAAATATCTGTTTCACATCGACCACACAAGACGTCACTGTATTTGATGTAAATGAAGAAAGCAATATTTTGAAAGTGACAATTAATGTCTAAAAGCATTTGTTTTTAAATGATGCGTTAAAGTGGTTTTAAGAAGGAACGCTGTAAAGTTAATTTTGTCATACACCAAATGCGATTTTCCGAGAGACCTTATCAAAATTTTAAAATAAATTTATATTTCTAAATCTTTGGCTTTTCCAGTTGCATGATTTATCTTGCAACTGATCAACACGCCACATCCCGTATTTCCAATTAATTATTAACTTTGTTGCAATGGAAAATTAAAATCACCTTATAAATTTATTGATTGGAAAAAGTAATAAAAGCCGTTTATGGCAATCAGTACTGACAATTTCGTAAGACCACTATGTTTTTATTTGGAAAAAATGAAAAAAAAATATGGCACCCAGCAGCTTAAGAAGGTGTCTTTGGGAACCAATAGATTGTTGAAGCGTTGTCTGATTTAACTGATTAGTTTCGCTCACTTAATTTCACAATTCAACAGAAACTAAAATGTGACACTGCCCTAAGAACTTCATAATTTTGAAAAACAACTAAAAGAAGAATCATACAAAATTACGGTTTTCAGGTATGAATAGACCTAAGATGGATCCAGGGGACAAAAAAAGTTTGTATTTGGATGTCTCTGGGACTTAATAATTGTATTTATATCAAACAGTTCGTGGTAACGAACTGTAGTAAGGAGCGACCCGGCTCAATAGTAACCAAAAGTCTAAAAAATGGAATTTTGGTACCAATAGCTACATGAAAAGAATCGCATTTTAATGCTGATTTTAAATATATAAGTTTCATCAAGTTTAGTCTTACCCATCAAAAGTTACGAGCCTGAGAAAATTTGTGTCATTTTAGAAAATAGGGGGAAACACCCCCTAAAAGTCATAGAATCTTAACGAAAATCACACCATCAGATTCAGCGTATCAGAGAACCCTACTGTAGAAGTTTCAAGCTCCTATCTACAAAAATGTGGAATTTTATATTTTTTGCCAGAAGGCAGATCACGGATGCGTGTTTATTGTTTTTTTGTTGTTTTCTTTCCCAGGGGCGATCGTATCGACCCAGTTGTCCTAGAATGTTGCGAGAGGGCTCATTCTAACCGAAATGAAAAGTTCTAGTGCCCTTTTTAAGTGACCAAAAAATTGGAGGGCACCTAGGCCCCCTCCCACGCTAATTATTTTCCCAAAGTCAACGACTCAAAATTCTGAGATAGCCATTTTATTCAGCATAGTCGGGAAACCTTGTAACTATGTCTTTGGGGACGACTTACTCCCCCACAGTCCCTGTGGGAGGGGTTACAAGTTCAAAACTTTGACCAGTGCTTACATATAGTAATGGTTATTGGGAAGTGTACAGGCGTTTTCAGGAGGATTTTTTGGTTGGAGGCAGGGGTTGAGAAGAGGGGAAGAGGAATTTTTCATGGGGGAAGAAAATTTCCATGAAGGGAGCGCAGGATTTACCAGCATTACTTAAAAAAACAATGAAAAAGTTTTTTTCAGCTGAAAGTAAGCAGCAGCATTAAAACTTAAAACGAACAGAAATTATTACCCATATGAGGGGCTCACCTCCTCCTAATACCTCGCTCTTTCCGCCAAAGTATTTTTAGTAATTTCAACTATTTATTCTGCGGCGTTTGTGATTCAGGGGTCATTCTTAATGAATTGGGACAAAATTTAAGCTTTAGTGTAAAGAGCGAGGTACTGACGAGGGGGCGAACCCCCTCATATATGTAATAAAAACATAAGAATACAAAAGTTCTTTACGTAAGCTAATTTATAAGTTACGTATATCTTTTACTTATAAAAAGATTCGTAAAAAATTAAAAGTTCTAGTTGCCTTTTTAATTAACCGAAAATCGGAGGGCAACTAGGCTTCCTCCCCCGCTCTTTTTATCTCAAAACCACTCGATCAAAATTATGAGAAAGCCATTTAGCAAAAAAAAATAAATTGATTCAAAAACGTTCAGAAATTAAATAAAAAAACAAGTTTTTTAATGAAAGTAAGGAGCGACATTAAAACTTAAAACGAACAGAAATTACTCCGTATATGAAAGGGGCTTTTCCTTCTCAACGCCCCGCTCTTTACGCTAATGTTTTTTACTGTTTTAAAATGTAGAGTTAAGAGAAAGAGTCAAACTTTAGTGTAAAGAGCAGGGCGTTGAGAAGGAAAAGCCCCTTTCATATACGGAGTCATTTCTGTTCGTTTTAAGTTTTAATGTCGCTCCTTACTTTTATTTAAAAAACTTGTTTTTTTATATTTAATTTTATAAAAGCGCTGTTTGGATGCCATGATGAATTCAAATATGAAGGATCAGGGACAATTGAAACGAAATTCCAGAATTGTTTTGAAAGAAGTTGTGTGCTTGGAAGCACTAGAGTAAGGGATAATGAGAAAATCGGTGAGTGAATTGAAAATTAAATAAATACGTAATTGCTGCATTTTATTCACTGGGTGATTACGGCTGATAGATCACAAGGACAAAGACTATTAAAACATCTGAAAATCAAGGTACCTCTACGCAGGCCGTGCGCCCCACATTGGCATCCCTGTGATAGTAAAAGGAAGATCAACTTAACCTATGTAAAATCCCAACAGTGTTGAATTCAACTCTTTGTTAAATCTAATTCTTACCTCCAAAAGCCCAGCAAAGTGAGATCTGTCCAAAAGTGCATTCAACTTGATGCTCAAACATACTTTTCCTGCTTTCTCAACTTGATTTTTTTTTATTATTAATTTATATGTGTTAATGGTGTTAAATTTAAGTTTTACAACTTTTGATAGTATTGTTAGAAAAAATAACAAATTATTGTTAAAAGAAATGAAGCCCAAAAGTAACCCTTTTTAAATGCTGAATGGCAAGACTTCATTTGAGCGATCGCTGATCAGTGATCAAATACAGAGCAGCAGTCACTCGATGGCGCTGAAATGGCATCTGGTGGAGAGGTATGGTATACCGTCGCAAATATTTACTGAACAATTTCTATATGTTTTAATCGAATCGCTAGATCAATGAAACATCTTCTGAGTGTGCCAGTTGCCAAGCCTTTATATATTTCGTCATATCTTAAAAATCGGCCGAGTAATTGTCTGGTAGATAGTAATGCATCCAGCGTTGCATAGCTCTGTACACGGCAAATTTATTGAAAAAAATGTTGAGGCCACAAAGGAAGCTAAGTTTATTCTAGTATAATTGAATTCTCTTCTAAGAGTGTAAGAGTTAATAAATCCGTCTTAATATAAGCTGAGTATAAACATATAGAAGAGTAAAGTTGTATTTAGCAAACAAGTAAAAGTCAGTCCATTAGGGGCCCCAAGGGGTTTCCTATATTCAGTGCCCAGGGACACGGTAGAAATCATATGACCAAGTCTTATAAAATTTTTCACTCTAAAATTGGGACCTAGAGGCATTTTGACAAAATAACCAAACGAATGATTTTTTTTTCGAATAAGTGGATATTTAAGAATATCTTTTTTTTCTCCGTTTTAACTAACTATTTTCATTTTCAAGGTCTTTGCCCTGATTGCTCCTATAAGTTAAATTACCACAAGAAGAAGAAAGACATAACAAAGAAAGTTAAGAAGCCTAAGCACAAGAAGAAAAAAGAAACTTATTGTCAACGAAAAGAGGAAAGCACAGCGGAGGATACAACAGAAAGTACTTGCAGTGTTGAATTGCAGCAAGAGCAAGAAGCAGCCGAAAAGGAGGACTTATGGTCAAAAACCATACAACTCGGAGAAAAATCGCGTGAAGATGAGTTTGATGCTTACATTGAAGACTTATTTCTATAATTGACATTATATTCATCTACAAAGGAGGCATGATATAAATTGCCAATTTAAGCATAATGTTGGTTCTCTAACTCGAGTAAGATCTTCTTTGAAGAAAGATGTTTCCTACCTACAATGTTCTGTTGAGAAATTTTAAATCTTGAAGAAAAGACGGCTCGATTTGTTATGTTGTGCTTTGACTACAAAAAGACGGACAAGAAACAGGGTAAGCAATAAAAGACACAGAGTAAAATTATCTACAACATCTTTTTGGCAAAAGTTTGCTCCAAAATCTATTAACAAAAAAAGGCTGCAAAAGTATTTCCTAATTTAAGCTTTCTCTGATTGAAGTGTGTTTTCTCTCTGAAGTGTTTGGTATATTCTTCATTAAATATTTGGAAGTAAATCAAAGTAAATTAAAGCCTCAGGATATTTCCGGACTTCTATGCCTTTTTATTGTTTTTTTTTTGCGTCTGCGTTGAAAAATATTCAAATTTGTATTAAAATGGTACTTGATTAAAACCTAGTTATCACGGTAGCAGAGATAGGTTATTTTATGGCAAACGATTCAAATGTTGAGGTGGTCCCTCTTGCACATTTACCTTCAATTTCGAAAGATTATATGGCTTTTTTTTCTTTTTGAATCTACAATTAAGTTTTGGAAGATTTTGCTAATTTTTCATAATTTATTCAGTTTGGCAATTGAAACTAGAACAATTCCTAAAATTTTAACTAAAATTATTTTATTGTATTGTATCGGATTAACGATGCTTCTTGACTACTAAGGTCCCTGCGTCGGCCCTGCAGTGCATTCCTGCAGCATGATTCGATATCTGGGTCCCGCATTACCAAGCTAAGGTCAAACCCACTGCACCACCACAGGACGAAAAATTATTTTAATTCATCTCTCAGTTCAAAGTTAAAATTGGCTCCCGTAATCAAACTTTTTTCGGCTTAACTCCTATCGTGAGCATCAACATAACAGTGTGCTATATTTTTGTAGAAAAAAATCAAAATAAATTTTATTTTATTTCAGTTTTCAGTTCAGAATCGCTAAAGTTATTATGCAAAGTATAAAAGTATTTATAGTGTCTTAATTTTAAGTATTTTAATTTTTCAACTAAAATTATATTAAAGAACGATAAATAGCCTATGGTTACTTAATTGGATATAAATGGGGACATCAGTATTATGGATGAAGAGATATCTTAAACCTTGTGAAAAACAAACCACGGCATATAGTAACTGAAATAAATGTAAAACCAGTATCTTTGGAAAAGTTTTATAGTAAACAACGAACTCTTGTCCATGGTTGCTACTATAGCTGCAATCTATTAAGTCCGGTTTGCACCGGTAGTCAGCAACCTAGTAAGAGACGATCACGTTCGATTACTATATACAGGAGTAGTATAATACATAATAAATAGGGATTAAGCAAGTTTCAATAGTGTCATGGCTGTAGAGATAGCTCACACCTAGTAAAGAACGAACCAGGTAATGTAGTAACTGAGAGTAAAGATAATAGAAGTATCTTTTGAAAAGTTGCTTGTCTAGGGTATGGTGACATATTTGATTTACTTAGCTGCCTGATTCTTTGAGGTTCGTCTCTCACAATTTAAACTAGGAAATTACGGCTTTTTCCTGTTTGTAATTTATGTTATGTAATTTATGTATAGAACTAAATAAAACTGAGAACCTCCGGCAGCATGAGAACTCAGGGTTTCAGAAGAAAGCTGCAATGCTTATCAAGGAATATGTCCAAAAATTAGAATTTATATTAAGTTTTGGAGCAAGCAAAGCGCACAATGAATTAATTGAAGAGAAAGTTTAAAGAGTTACTGACTCTCAAACATAAATAAATACAGGACTGTAACCGGTTTAGATTAAAAGCCTGTTACTACTAGGGCTGGAGCAAATAAGGCTGATAAGGTTGCCACAGTGGGCATGAATATTAATATCGATCCTTATAAGAGACTACGTCGAACTCGAATCCTTCAGCCCTGAAGGAGAGTCATTACTACACTGTACTGTGGCAGCTTCTAAGATAAATATATCATTCATTTTGTTGGTTCTAAAACGTAATAATTATACGCGAAAACATATACGAATAATAATATTATATGGAAATAACAGTATATGAAATAATAGATGAAAATTTTGTTAAGATTTGGCGTGAAATTTTTTGGGCGATAGGATATAGCAAAGAACGAACTCAAGCCTATAGTAGCTGAAATATTAAGAGTAGTCCGGGTTGCAGCGGTATTATATAAATGATCGGTATTGTTCAACACTAGTGGGGACATTGGTGTCATGGGTTTAGAGATATTGAAACTCATTCAAGAAGAAATCACGGCATAGAGGAACTACATCCGGGTTGCAGCGGTAGCTAACAACCTAGTAAGTGACGATCACGTTCAATACTAAGAGATGTAATAGCCCATAATTCCTGAAAATAGCGTCATAATAGAACAAGAACTACATTATTAGAACCGCCTTGTCCGAAACCCCTATATAGGAAATTTACCGTCCCTTGGCTTGAATAACGAGGAAAAGCTATTGGCTAGAAAAAAAGATAAGTTGCTTAAACTACAATATTCTGCGGCATCTTTTTTCTTCTTTTCCTCCTCAGATAGCTTGGCACTGGAACATCGTATAAAGCTGTTTAATGGCTCATTTTAAAGGAAATTGCCACATCTAGTGCCTTTTGTAATTAATTTTTTTAATATAATCAATTTCTTACGAAATTGTAATAAAGGACGAACTCTAGCCCATAGTAACTTAAATATTTTATGTAAAGTAACAATAAAAGACACTAGTTAGCGTAGACTAGCCTAAACACTGAACGACTTAAGACTCAAAACAAACAAAAGAAATTTTTAAATTGCCACAAAAAAACATGAAACAATTATGTTTGTTTGATGTCAACTTCTGATTGAAATCAGTCTCTTCATTCATTTCATCACAGAATGCCTGAAACTTTAGCTCGAAGTAGGCGTTTTCATATGATATGAAATTTTTGAGAAATCGCATAATCTTAAAGGGGTCATTTTTACTCCGGACTTCTTTTTGAACAAAAATATGCACATTTTCTATTGAGTTTCACACAGTTTCTTAAGAATCAAGTGAACTCTAATACTTTTGCTCTGGAAGTTCAGCTCATTCGCTACCCGTAATATATACTCTGAAAAGAGATGCAGGCGAAGTTTGAAAGTTCCAAGTCCCTCATGGATACTTGTTGCAGTAAGGATATTTTAAGTGAGCAGGCTCTGGAAATAAATTCTCAGGGCATCCCACTGTTCCAGCAGCCTCTTGACTATTGCCAACGAGCCTGTCCAAGACGGATAGAGAATAGAGTGCCCGGTAACTTCGACGAATTTCTGGCACTGAAAAAATTCAAATTTTCTTTTCTGGACAAAATTATCCTCATTGGACAATTCTTTGGGATAATTGTCCCTTGCAACTAAATTGTAAACGTCATGGGCATAACTGAACGGTTTTGGGATCCAAGTCGTCGCATGCATTGACCGAACACAGAACGAATGAATGGCAAATACATCCAAATATAGCGAACCATTCCATACTTTTTTTAGAAGCGTAAAGAGCGGGGCGTCGAGGAGGAAAAGCCCCTTTCATATATGGAGTAATTTCTGTTCGTTTTAAGTTTTAATATCGCTCCTTACTTTCAGCTAAAAATAAACTGTTTTTTTTATTTAATTAAATATATAAATCCATGGCAATCCTTGCAATTTCCAATATCCATGACACGGGTCAAAAAATCCATGTAAACATGCCATAGCGGTGGCAAACCTGCTTTTAGGGCACAGAGCTTAGCACTCTTAGGCAACTCTTAAATTTTTTACAATAGAGCCGGAAAAGGTTGTCATACAACAAATTAACAACGAATTCGGCAGAAAACTAGAGAGACCCTTAAAAATGGTCGATCTTTTTGAGGGAAGGGGGATAAGTTACGTGCCTTTTTTTGCAATGTACACAACGACTTCTTTGAATTCATTACTCTGTAACTTACAAACTTAGACGACGCGATATTTGATACACTGTTGACTATGAATTATAACAAGCGCTTATACAATAATGTGTAAAATTTTTTTATTTCTTTCCCAAAAAAAAGAAGAAAAAATAGTGCTTATTTATTCCTAAATATGTCTTTTACATCATCTGGCAGTTTCGACAATATAGAAGCGTGAATCGTTGGAGTATGAGCCAAAATAGCACCACGAGAGCACATAGGATGTACTGAGGCTGCATAATTATAAGGATCTCCTAAAATATCCGTTACTTTTCCGCCTATTTCTGTAAGTATGGCTTCTGGTGCGCAAGTATCCCACCTTTTAAGACCAGGACTAGCATGCAAATAACAATGCGCCTTGCCTTCCAGCACCAGCATTGCCTATAAATAAAAGAAAAAAAAACTTATTTAATCTCAAAATGATAAAAAAGTTCAAAATGGACTTAGTTTATAGGCACTGAATAGCCCGATAACAAAATTTCTTGGCTATCAAAAAAAAACCAAAAAAAAACCCAAAAGCAAAAATGCAAACAACTGATGTTACCAGTAACATTTAATATAATCTTAGTTTCCTGTGTCAATTTATGAATCTTAGAATCCTTTGCAAAAGCTCCCACAATTTTTGCTGTTTTTGAATTGAAATTTGAATTGGAATAGCACTAGTATACCTGCCAGCATCAGTGAGTTGGACAGACTGTGACTGCGGAAACAATCAATCCTTCTGAGAGTCGCGTGTGCAAGGAAAAAAAGTGGCTAACACAGAGCTGCTACAAATAATAACAACATCATTTTATCCCACTATAAAAATACACAAAGAAAGCGGATAGTAATAGAATATACAAGAAAAAAAAAATAGCAGCAATTTACATGGAAAACATGGGATAAGACAACGAAAAAGTTGAAAATTGGAAGTAGAGATGGCCAGTTTTGGAGTTACACCCCGGGAATCAAATTTCTGCGTAATTTTTCTATTGTTATACCATGGTGGCAGAAAAGACATAAGATAAAATGCACATTTCATAAAATTTCTATCACAAGCCCCGAAAGGCTGAATTCAAATTTGGGGATCAAAAAACTACAAACAGGGAAAAAAATAAAAACAAAATAGAGCAAAAGATTGAAAAAACAAGTAAAACTAGTTCTAATATGGATATCCCACTTCAAATTAGAAGGAATATTGTGATGTCAAGTAATATAGCGGACACAGAAACTTCCATAGTGATAAGATTAAGAAAAAGGGGTGAATGTTTAAGGAAACTTATCGGCATTATCATGTATTTTGATATGTTTACTCTCATGTCTAAGTCCGAGGCATCATGTGCAATGTCACTGAGGATGCTCAGAGGGTTACTAATTAAATTTCTATGAAAGACAAATTTTCATCTGTCAGGAAATTCCTTAGCGAGGCTGTTCATCATAACTGTAAAAAGGACGGGATCTATGATAGTACCTCGGACTACTCAATTATGGACAGGGAGGGGACTGGAATAATGATTCGGACATATGAATACTTGAGATCAATTGGATAAGAAGGAGGTAACCAATTTCCCCAGAAAAGAGTTAGTATTAAATTCAGTGACGACGTTCTTAATTAATATATTGTGGTTTACAAAGTTAAATACTTTTTAAGGGTCGATGGAAAGTAAAGTAAGATATAGCATAAATCTCAAGTATAAAAAAAACTGAGAGAAGAACTCGAATATCTTTTTCCTTGGAAATTATTAACAAACCAGGTAAAACGAAGTGACCCTAAATTATTCGTAATGAAGATCTTCAACAATATGACGAATTCAATTGGAAGTGTAGAAAAACATGACAGATAGGTGGTGAAATAGAAAAAGTCTAATCATTAAAAAAGAGGAACTCCGTCATCCGCGTCAGTTAGGTACGATACATTTGCATTTCCCCAAAAAACAAGCATAGGGAAGATCATCCAATTTAATAGGCATCCACAGTTTAGACTTGGGAGGGAATAGGACTCCCCTCTGTCTCACGCCTTTCCTTACACAAATTAGAAATTTTAAACAAAGACCATCGCCCGTTACTAGACGAAGAAAAGAATTCTAATACTAATATTAATGCTTCACGAGTCAAATAAATGAGAAATTGATGCCGCTGGATGTGAATAAAGAATGGACTGTAAAAATGAGTCAAAGCCTTTTGATAGACAAAGGACAAAAATATTCATACGATAAGCAAATTTCGTAGCTTGATCCAAAAGACAAGAAAAAACCTTATGGGCGTGCTGACGAACAAGTCGGTTCCGAAGTCCAAACTGATTTCAGTCAAATAACTATCCAAAAGCATTCATAGAAAAATCATCTGTAATTCATTTAACTAATTACCCTTAGCATTTGGAAGCGCTCGCGTTCCAGAACCATGCTTGCCACTGTTACTATTATGATTTTCAAGCTTCTTTCAACTGCAGAAAAATGCCATACGCCTTGGCTATTCTACTTTTACATCTTCACTGCGTTTACCATCTTTAATGATAATGCAACCCTGGTAAGTGAATCTGTCCACTTGAGGATTTTCTCGTTACCTAATATCACCTATTCTCCCTAATTCTTTTCTTGTCTAGGCCACTTCGTTTTTTAACATTAATTTTCAAACCTATTTTTGAATATGTGCTCTCAGAACCTCTAAAGATTAACTAATCTCACTAGTATCTTTATCCAATCTATTCAAATCATCTGCATAATTTAAGTCTCGGTAGTTTTATCTCCCTATTTGATACCATGTGTTTCTTGGACCAAGTCCATCAAATACCATGTGTTTCTTAGGACCAAGTCCATCCAAATATTCCATATGAACAGGGATAGGACATAAATTTGCTAAGATTCCACACTGAACCAACAACTAGTCTTACTTCCTACTTTAACCACAGCAATATCATTCTCGTACATAGCACTTAGCACTTTAATATACTTATCTGGTACACACTACAAGGGCACTACCTACACCAAAACTTTTCTATCAACTGAATTAAAAGCCTGTTCACAATCTATAAAACTAAAGCCTAAGGGGGTCTCACAACTACTACTACTAGCAACTCACTGCAGCACCAGGCTACCTGAGGCCAACACAGCTACTCACCCCCTTCCCTATCTGAATCTTTCAAAGCTCTCCTCTTTACACCCTACCAGGAATTTCCAATTTCCCTTAAGTCTTTCCTTGCGACCTCCCCGCGTTCAGGGACAACCTGTTTCGCATTTGACCCTAGATGGTTGGCTGACAAGGACAATCTCCTCAGAACTTGTCCTAGCCATCTCAATCTTTCTCTCATTATAGCCCTAGAAAGCGGGAATCAGCCATATTTTTCGTAAAACTTACTGTTTGAAAGTTTGAAGTTGTTAATCTAAGAGTGAAAATTGGATCGACGCATCTTCTCCCCTTCCTAAAATCACACTGTTCATCTTTATAATTTTATCTTCAACATCTCTTAGTCTGTTAAGTACAATCATGCGAATAAGTTTCTTTCCTAAGGAAATCAAGCTAGTGCCTCTGTAATGACCACACTCGCTTTTCATCTTTTTTATAAAGGTATTTCATTAAGGTTTAGATCACTAGTTGGAACAGAGTTATCCTGAAGGTTTCCAAACACAAGAGATTGCCAGAGTCCGTGGGTTTAACCTGACGGTCAAAGATAAAAGCAAAAATACATTTCAAAACCAACCAAATCTTGGGCTAGTAACAAAATATAAAATCACGTTCTTGGCTGAGAAAAGAAGAAATATCCATATCCACAATTTTCAGTAATTTCTCTCTAATAAACAGCAATCTATATTTACTTATTGGACCAGATGCAAAAAAATTAGGCAGGAACATAGATCAATCATATAAATAATTAAACGGACATTGATTATCATAATACCATAGACAGACATGCATATACTACATACCAAATACGCTAAAAACTACCCATGACATTCACACAATCAATATGATTAAATTCTTAATACCTTCGCACCAGCTCCACTATGGCTTATTAATGTCGTTGCGCCTGTACTCTCCAAGGCTTTTTGTGTCGTGACACTTTTGTGAGATTTCGTACCAGCGATAATCAGTTCATTTTCTGGAGGGCTTTTAGCTTCAAAACCACCATAGCCTAAACCTCGGATTGCCCATAAAGTCCTACCAGCTGATAGGTTAGGATCCCCTTTGATAGCCTTATAGAAAGGCTGGTGGATTACACCTCCGATAGGTCGGTCCTTATAGGCAACACCAATTAATACTGTTACGTGATCCACGGCACCTAGAATTAGTGAGAAAAGAAAATGTCTATTCCTTAACAACCCTAAGAAGCAATGAGCTTGCTAAGAGCACCATCAAATTCCTCTCCACTCTCCCCTCCTATTATTGAAGAGATTAACCGATCTATTTTCTTTGCTGAATAATTGGATAGCATTTTTATAGCTGACATTTGGCATTGCTAATTTACATCTGGGCATAAAACATAAAAATGACAAGTTTTTTTTTAATCAGTAAAATAAAGTATGAAAGTATGCAGTTTGGAGAGCCAAAAATGAACACATCAAGCACATTCAGCACATTATATGCCTGTTTTAAACGTGTGATTACAAGATCTGTCATCAAATCAAAACTGAAAACTACTGGTATTTTACAAGCCTTTGTTTTGAATTACATCTCTCAAGAACCCATAATTTTCAGTATTATATTTTCCCAAAAATGGCGACTTGTCAATTTTTAGAGTGACGCTGGTAAAAGACATACAGGTACAAATTCATCCTTAAAGCGGTGTTTTCACTACAAACGACTTCTTTTTCTCAGTCAAGATCACCATTTCATGTTTTGTTACTGGATCAAGAGTTGGTTGGCTTTTAAATGTAGCCTATTTCTGCTTTTATCTACCCACAGGCTTGACAATCCCTTATCTTGGGAATCCCTTGGATCACTACCGTTTCAACAGATTATTGAATTATGCATCTTAGCAGCAGTTTTACAAGGACTCTATTTAAGAAGAAAATTCTGTGATGTAGGATATGAGAGTGAGCCAAAATTAACCCTGAGATCACACCTGTGTGTCAAAGATTCTGCGACCTTCGTTGCTGCGACAAAGCTGGGGCATGCATACCCACGACGTTCACATTGGATGATACGAATAAACAATGAAATTACAAATCCTAATAGAAGAAAGAAAGGATTAATTTTTTGTGTTTACCTTTTCTTGCAAAAATTACTTTTATTTCATCTGATTCTATTTTATGTGTTTTATTGCCGCTCTGTCGGCAACATGAAAATATTTTCACGCATGTAACACCATGAACTCAAGACCTGGTCAGTTCCCTGATTTTCTGTTTTAAAAATTCTGGTTTTACAATTTGGTTGTTTCCTAAAATCCACATTGAAAAAATAAGAAAGTATAAAATGAAGTTTTGGTCGCATGAATTTAGTAAAAATTCAGCCACCATGTTAGAATAATATCAGAACATATTGACAAGGATAAATACGTTAACCGTGGACAAAATGTTGTTACACGTCACAAAACCGTGCTTTTTTCATGAAAACCCGTCAGTGGGATCTTGAGGCTAGAAAAATTCTAGGGATCTAGTTGCAGTACACTGCCTAAATTAAATGTATTATTTTAAGATAAGATTTATTCATCACGAAACACATACAATATTACATTTTACTATTTCCCCAAAGGCTCTTTGGCCTGTAAAAAAGGGGAAAATGAACGAGCCACTTACTCAGAGAAGAAAAAAAATAATCACTTACTCACAGAGAGAAGAGCAAAAAGGAGAAGAGAGGAAAGTATAAATAAAATGAAAAATATAGAAAACAAAACTAAATAGACTAATAGATTGAACAGACTAAATTAATTATGTAGATCTGTAGATAAAATAGACTCCAATGAAATAATCAGGAAATATATATGCATACATACACGCATATACACATATAAAAAGAGATAAAATAATTTCTAAGAAGCCAATGAATTTTTAATAATTTTTTTGAACAAACCGAATGAGTGGCACCTTCGAGCTGATTCGGGCAACTTATTCCATACAATATAACTCGCAATTAAAGGATTAAAGTCTGACTTTACACAAGGAGTAAAAGGAACTTGAATATGATTTTCGGTATTGCGAAGATTATAATTATTCTGATCAGAGGTGAAAGATGGCTGAACACTTAGGGGACGGGGGAGGTCACCATGAAGCTGAGAAAAAATAAAACATGCACACGAAAGAATATACAGTGACTCGAGATCAAGTAATGGGATAACTCTTGAACGGTTAGTTTCCTTAATGAGGTTCCTAGCTTTATTATAAACCTTAGAAAGTGGTTTTAACAGTGAAGGAAAGGTTGACATCCATACTATTGGACAGTAGGAAACGTAAGATCGGATCAAGGAGTGAAAAAGGATTTCCAAAATTGATCCAGGGAAAATATGTTTGAGTTTCCTTAAAATACCGAGACTCCTGCATATCTTCATTTTAATCAAATCAACGTGACGCTCGAAAGACAAGTTTTCATCAACAAGAATGCCAAAAAAACGAACATATCGATCTTTAGATCTGTGAATTATCCCATTTGGCTGATGAATTTCTGATAACTTGGGATAAACCTGAGAAACATGCGAAAATATCAAAAAATTGGATTTTGAATAATTTAGGGTAAGAAAATTAGCATCAAGCCATGAAATTACTCTCTCAAACAAGTATTCCAAGTTTAATCGAAGCTCGGATTCACAGTTCCCCGAAGTGCCGAGTGTGCTATCATCAGCAAAACAAACAAGGACATCAGAAGATTGTGAACTATAGCTGGTACTATGGGCAAGGGATGGTTTAGGATGGCAGAGTCTACAGCAATGAATAGGTTTCTGCTTTTTACTGCGTAAAAAAGATCATTTATATAAATCAAAAATAGCACTGGCCCTAAAACTGATCCCTGAGGGACGCCAAAATTCACTTGTGATTGACAGAAATTAAATTGTGGATTGACAGAAATTGACCTATCATTAAAATAAGATTGAAACCAAGAAAATACATTACCCCTAATGCCAAAATGAGACATCTTCGATAGAAGAATTTCATGGGTTAAGGAATCGAATGCCTTGCGAATATCCAGGAATATAGCAGCCGGAATTAATCCCAAATCCAATTCAGAATGTATAAAATTCAAAAGGGTCATACAGGCATGCTCAGTGGAGTGCTTCATTCGGAAACCAAATAGAAAATCATGAAGAAACTCTTTAGATTTTAGAAATTTAAGCAGACGAGAAAGCATAGCCTTTTCGAAGATTTTACAAAATACTGATAAAATTGAAATTGGTCGATAATTTGCTGGATCATTTCTTGGTCCACCTTTATACAGAACAATAATCCGAGCACGCTTGAGAGGATCTGGAAAAACCCCATATTTAAATGAAAGATTAACAAGTTTTGTAAGAGGCACAACTATTGAAGGAAGAATAGATTTAACTACCTTAGTAGGAATAGAATCTGGCCCAGATGAAGATGAGTCTTTCAAGCCATTAACAATTTTAGTAATTTCAATTTCTGTTACTGGCTCTAGAAACATAGACTTAACACAAGACGGCCCGAGGTAAGATCTAAAGTCCGGCTTAGACCGAGATAAAGTAGCTGTGGAAGCGATATTATTACCAATACTAGCGAAAAATGAAGTAAATGCTTCTTGGACATTAAGCTCACCCTCTACAGTCTCGTCACCAATGACCAGACTCATAGGTAGAGCTATATTGAGAACCAGGTTTAAGCACATAATTTATTACCTTCCAAGTTTTACGAATATCCTTATTACACACAGCAAAATTATTTAGATAATAGAGAGATTTGGCTTTCCTACACAAGCAATTATATATATTCCGGTAAATCTTGAATTGACAAAGACGAATAGCACTCGTTGAAAGTGTAGCGCATTTATAATACCTCCAGATATTATTTTTCCTTCTCCAGCTTTTGAGAAGTCCGGATGTCATCCATGGGTTTAGAGGAATAATCCTTTTAGACCTACGATTAGAAGGTAGTACTTTACAAATATTAAGAATAGCCTCTTTTATGGTTCCATAAAACGACTCAAATAAACAAGAAAAATCCTTGTTATTATCAAATAAGCTCCACGAATTTTTTGCTAATTTAGAACCAAGAAGAGATAACTCATTCTCACCAAACCTAATAGAATAGGAATCAAACACTTGAGCCCGGTTATTCCTTCCCCGATTAAAACTGAACCGAGAATATATGGGAAAATGATCGGAGATATCAGTAACTAAAATTGAGTTTTTCTTCAAGCAAAGCGTAGAGAAGATATTGTCAATCAAAGAAGCTGTAACATTAGTTACTCGTGTGGGGATGGATGTAGTTGGTAGAGTTCCTGCGGCAAGCATGGTTGAAAGAAAATCAACTGAAGCCGAAGAATTTGAATCCATCAAATTTATATTAAAGTCACCCATTATGATTAACTGACACGGACGTTTCAATATTAAGTCAAGTATTTCCTCAAGATTCCGAAGAAACAACGAAACCGCGCCACTAGGAGAACGATAAATATTGCCTATGATTAGATCAATACCATTAACTCTAATTTCTATAAATTGTGACTCAAAGATACCTTCAAAATTCCTTGATAAGTCATCCCGTAAGCAATAATGCAAATTACTAGATATATAAATGGCAAGACCTCCTTTAGCCATCTTGCAGCGGTTTATATGTTCCATTTTGTAGCCATGGATATCCAATAGCATTTCGTTGCCAGAATCCAAAAATGTCTCGCACAAACCAACAACATCAGGCTGTCCATCCGAAACAATTTGTCTTAAATTATCTATTGACGAGGAAAGACCCTGAATGTTAAGCTGAAGTGCAGTCAGAGAATAATTTCCTTTGGTAACCTCCTCTCCCCTCAATTCCGAAACATATTTACTATTACAAACAGGGTTTATATTAGTCAGGTTTTGATTAACCTGACCCACAGAATTATTCACAATACTAATTAGATCAAAAAGATTATTTTCAAGCTCGCAAAGGCGTCTTTTACTGCCTTTGTGAATTATATTTTACTGCCTTTGTGAATTTTCAAGCTCGCAAAGGCGTATTTTACTGCCTTTGTGAATTATCTTCAACCAAATGAAAATCTGACTGAACTTTACATCCCCCATAACATTACAGGTGGATTCAGGTGGGTGCACCCCCACCCCCCTTAACGTAGTGATGGATTTGGGGTTGGGACCGCTTGCTCTGGCTAGCGGTGGGACAAAAGTTTTTTTTTAATTGGTTTTTAATAGTTGAGTTATCTGTAAGTTTTTAATTGTTAAGACTGTTTCCTTTTGCAGATTAAATGAAAAAAACAAGTTTTTCAACCGAAAGTAAGGAGCGACATTAAAACTCAAAAGGAACAGAAATTACTCCGTATATTAAATGTGTTTTTCCCTCCTCAACGCCCGGTCTTTACGCTAAAGTTTCACTCTTTCTCTCAACTTTACTTTTTAAAACAGTGAGAAACTTTAGCGTAAAGAGCGGGAAAGCCCGTTGAGGAGGGAAAAGCCCCTTTAATATACGGAGTAATTTCTGTTCGTTTTGAGTTCTAATACCGGTCCTTACTTTCAGTTAAAAAACTTGTTTTTTTTCATTTAATTTCTGAAAAGTTTTAAATTAATACATCTTTTGATTTTGGCTGTCCACACATGAATAACTAAAACGAAATTTGCATATTAATTATTTGGCTAAATGTCTTTCTCTTAGTTTTGATCGGAAGATTTTGAGAAAAAAGGAGGTGGGGAGGAGGCCTATTTGCCCTCCAATCTTTTGGTTACTTAAAAAGGCAACTAGAACTTTTAATTTTATAAAAAAATTTAATTAGTAGAAAATATACGTAACTTACGAATTAACTTACGTAACGAACTTCTATATTTCTATATTTTTATTACGTATATGAGGGGGTTCGCCCCCTCCTTAATACATCGCTCTTTTACGCTAAAGCTGAAATTTTGTCCCAATTCTTTAAGAATGACCCCTGAATCACAAAGGCCGTAGAATAAATAGTTGAAATTACTAAAAATACTTTACCGTAAAGAGCGAGGTATTTAGGAGGAGAAGAACCCTACATATTGCACTAGAACTTTGAATTTCCGTTAGAATGAGCCCTCTCATAACATTCTAGCACCACTGGGTCCATACGATCACCCTTGAAAAGAAAACAAATAAGCACGCACCCGTGATCGGTGTTCTGGCAAAAAATACGAAATTCCACATTTTTGTATATAGGAGCTTGAAACTTCTACAGTATGGTTCTATGATACGCTGAATGCGATGGTGTGATTTTCGTTACGATTCTATGACTTTTAGGGGGTGTTTCCCCCTATTTTCCAAAACGAGGCAAATTTTCTCAGGCTTAACAGGCTGGTTTTGATGGGTATGCCTAAATTTGATTAAACTTATGTAATTAAAATCATCACAAAAATCTGATTCCTTTGATGTATCTATTAGTATCAAAATACCGTTTTCTAGAGTTTCGTTTTCTATTGAGCCGGGTCGCTCCTAACTACAGTTTGTTACCACGAACTGTTCAACAGTTCGTTACCACGAACTGTTTGACAAGTTTGAAACAAAGTTTCAGTTACTTTGTGTGATCTCTATTAGATTTT
This sequence comes from Artemia franciscana, assembly GCF_032884065.1. Lineage (NCBI taxonomy): Eukaryota > Metazoa > Arthropoda > Branchiopoda > Anostraca > Artemiidae > Artemia > Artemia franciscana. The sequence continues at coordinate 29,684,028 of NC_088870.1, forward strand.
ACTGATGGCTCATACTGCCTAAAAGTATTTATTAAATTTAGATTTATCAAGGGAATATGTCCGTATTACCACAAAAGCCAACTGGGAGACTAAAATCTCATTTCGTAACAACAAGGAGGAGAAACTTAAAACCCTAACTTCTTTAGGCTGTCGAAATGATATTTCAGGATTGTGCTGTCACAACGAGGCGGAAAAAAATTATATTTAAACTACTTTTTACGGTCAAAAATTTGTTTTCAGGTCTTTTTATGGCACAGAGACGAAGAAATTGACATCTTTATTTTTTTTTTTTGGCTGTCATAAAATTTGGGTTTGCTTTTTTTTGCGAAGCAGGGTGGTTTTTAGCACATTATTGTTTTTTAGATAATTTATATAATAGAAAGTAAATGTCTAGTAATTCCCCAAGAAATACTCATTAAATTTTTTTATTGGGAGGCGTTCAATCGCCCTAACGCTCACTGGAAGCGAATTCTATACAGAAAGGCCAAGATACTTCAAAGCAAAACCAGATCTCACAGTACTTTCTATATCCACAACCAAGTAATCACAACTTCTTGTATCATGATCATGAGCAGAACTTCTGAAACGTTAATTCTCATTAACAGTTTTTGGGACTAGATTATGCACAAAATTAAACTAAAGAGAAGCGCGCAAAGAGCACTATTAGAAATGCAAAGATATTAGTAATTCACGTTGTGGATTTCGGTGAGGAAATGGTGGCCACTTTACTGCTTATTTCCATCTAATTAAAGCTTCGCGTTATATGACATATCGCCTCCTCTGTTCATCTTAAAACACTAAAATAAAGGCCAAAGTCTTTAGAAACATCTGAACATTAATAAAGGTTCGTATAAGTATACACTTAAAACTAAGTATATGAGTAGAAATACTCCTTCAAAGGTCGGAATAATCTTTTAAGATAACTAGATTTTTGAAAAATTGTTAATAAAAGAAGGCAAATAATTACGTGTTTAATTTTTTTTTCTAGCCGGTTTAGATGGGTCTCAGAATTCTCAGTTTAGATCAGCAGAATAGCATTTTGCTTTAACATTTATACACGAAATGATGAAAAAGTGAAAATTCACACAACTTGAGTTAACCATGGAAGCAGAATGCAACTACAGCATTACTTCAGAATTTCTCACCTTCTCAACACCAACCAGTCTCAAAATATAGCTACGTTTTTGTATAGGGGTTGCATATATTTGTCCATAAAATTGTATAAACTGCTATTTATACAGCTCAGGATGTTTTTACTTATTTTGATACATGCCATCCAATCTTGTTTGCACGAATAGTTGTTAGTAAATCAAAATTAACAGGACAATTCTCTTGCTTAATGCTAAAGAATTTCTTTCCAAAAGAATTTCTTAATGTTTAATGCTAAAAGAATTTCAAATTTGTATTTTTGTGCTCAACAAACATGTTGAGATTTAAACGTTGAAATTGAATACCTAAAATCTCAAGATTAAAACAAAACTAATTAGAAATCTACCACAGCTTGAAACCCTGAGAATTAAATCGCCAATCTATACCTATCAAATACAACTCGTATACTTAGTTTGAAGCACATACCTACATGCATCTTTATTAGAGTTCATATTTTTCCTACGATTTTTGACTTTATTCGAATGTCTTAGGATGAATAGAAGAAGAAATTCTAACGGAGAGCTCTAAAATAACAGGGCTCTAGACTGACAGGACAAGCCATTATAAACGTTCACCTAAATATTGAGTTAGACATCGACCGTGTAATAAATAGATATATCAGGAGTAGGAATAAAGGAATAGATTTTTCCTTATGATATTGTGAGTTCTATAATTTAAGCAAATATATCAAACTTCTAAAAGTGGAAAAATTCGCTATGTTGTTATTAAAAGTGAAATTTTGATTAGTAAATTTTTGAGACTTTGTCCGAGTTGAAACTGTTTATTAAAACTATATTTAAAAAAATAGTGAGGGTTTTAAGTTAATGCTTTATTGCTTATATTTAAAACCCTCGTTTTAAATGTATTTCTATCTCTTCTTTCTATTTTCTTGCTACACCCCTAAACGAACTAGAATTTAATACTTAATACATCTTTTACGAATATACAAGTTGTATCTTAATCCTCATTTCCTACTCTTCATTGCTATCATAATTACTAAGCGATGCGATAAGGTTAGACGACATGCTAAACCGGTTGGCCTATACGAACAGTCACATTGAATAAATGACCCCAAAAGATTGTTCAAGACCAATTTTTTGACAGTACAAAGCTTAATTCACTCGCTATAGTGGTACGAAGTGCAAAGGCGAAAAATTATGCAGAAAATATTAAACATATTTTTTTTAACCAATGATGAAGAGCTTTTTATTTTTTTAGGGTGAGGTGGTTTTCATAACTTACTATTTTTGTATAAATATTTTTACACCATTTTAATTTCAACAGATTTATTAGGACTTTAACCCAGACCAGATTTTAGATTAAATTTATGACCCTACTACCTACCTACGACGCATAATTGTAGAGGTTCCTTTTAAATTGCTTGTATTTGTTTGTTCGCAAGATTATCGAAACCACCTATTATGCGTCACCCGCTAAGAAAAATCCTGGATCCACCCCTACACAACATGCACTAAAAGCTTCAACTTAATGCCTTTAGCCATTCCTTAAATTTTGCAAAAATGCCCTTTTGACAACCTTTTGGTTAGTTCAACATTCCCTTCAAAATGTCCTGGTAGTTGTAAGTTAACAATCTTAGCCATTTCTGAGTTATTGCAGATTCACCCTTTCGACAACACACATATCGTCTTTTCATTAAGATTAACATCCTGTTTAACACTCCTTTAAAGTTTCAACCTGAAACCCTTAGCTGTTGCAGAGATATTGCACATATGTCCTTCTGACAACAAAAATACACTTAGTGTTTTGATTCATTTCGACATTTCCCGAAACACGCCCTGAAAGTTCCACCTTAATACCCTTAGCTACTCCTGAGATATTGCGGATATCCTAATCCACAATCCCTTTGACATCCTAAATGGATATCGACTTTTGATTTATTTTTACATCCACCTCAAGCATGTCACGAAAATTTCAACTTAATACCCTCAGCTGTTCCCAAGATATTGCAAATACTCGCTTTGGATACCCTGCATGCAAACAGCTCGTTTGGATTCAGTAAATTTTTCCTCAATATTCCCTGAAATTTCACTTCAAAACCCTTAGCCTTTTCAGACACAATCAGGATCAAGCATTCTCCCTTTCCCAATAATAAATTCTACGTGTAAATGGACAGCTTGCATAATTTACAATCATTGCCGATGGGCTATGGGGTCGTGTCTTCCTCGCAGACATGAATAATAGGGTTTTAGACTATTTTGAACAAAATGCCTGTCTAAAAATTTTAATCAATCTTGAGCAGGGGGCAGCTGAAAAGGCAAGGGAGAGGGCTGTTTATCCTCCAACTACTTGTGAATCTTACAAAGGCACTAGAATATTCAATTTCCAATCGAATGAGCCCATCCGAAGTTTCTATGACAACTCTTTTCATAAAAAGTGGCCTGGTGAAAAAAAAAATATCAAACCCATGTTGTCTTTACTTGTCTTTTGTTGCCTTATCTTTAGCGCTATTGCACTATCTATGATTAGCCACACAACTCCAACTTTAGTTAGAATTATACGGGGTCGCTTCACTGACGTAAAAATTGGTAAACAAATTAAACCATGATTAATGATCTACTAAGCTAAATTCTGCACTAGATATGAATTAAAGCACATCTTGGAACAATTAAAAAAAAAAAAAAAAAAAAAAAAAAAAAAAAAAAAAAAAAAAAAAAAAAAAAAAAAAAAAAAAATTACAACCCACAACTAGGATTAATGTAATTTTTGTATGTTGCGTTAACCTAAAGCTTTTGAAAGATTCACTGAGTGATAAGACTAGAGAGTAGAAATAATTTGAAGTTTTTGAGATGTAAGTTGGTGTAAAATGTGAACATGGTTTGGATCTAAACTTACCCCATGTGAATTCAGTTGTACCATCAAGTGGATCAACCCAGACTGTGAGCTGTAAGAACAAAAAGTATGTACACAAGGATTTAAAATTCAAACTAGCTGAACATATTTTTTTATATAGTTAAAGGTCTTACATACAATAAAATGTAGCTTAACGAATAGGAAAGTGACAATAATCTTATTACTAAATAAACACATTTCTTTAAAGCAATGAGGTATCAACAAATGCAAAAACAGTAGGCGACAAAAATTCGGCGAAACTTCTTATGGAATAGTTAAAGGTTCCGAGGTATATTTCAAGAAGTTTACAATTGTTCCTTTGAGATAATATTTCGATTTATGGCTGAACAAAAATGCGTACCTCAAGATGATGTATTTAGATTTGCGTCCAATTTTTTCGAATATTTTGAGTTAACAGACGAAAAGCAGAGCTGGAATCCAATCGATACCCATTCAAGTGAAAGGGATTATTTAGAATATTAATGAGTTTTTTACACCCGAACTAGGTTTACTGGGATTATGTATTTTCACATGATCAGCAAGTGAGGATTGAGAAGAGCAGCATGCCATATTGTAGTTTTAATGATAAAAAACTTGACGAAAAAAAGGGTGTTATTTTTTTCACACTGAAAAAAAAAAAAATGTTTCATAGTTTAAGAAGTAAATGCTAATCTTTTATGGAAAAGTATATAGATAAGGAGTCCCCCACACCCATATCCATATTTATAAGAAGGACCAAGCTCTAGCAAAATATACTTATATATAATTATTATCTTATTTTGACACTCCACTCCTTCCAGTGTCAAATCATCCAACATCCCTCCTTTGATGACTCCGACTTGTGCCAAACAAGACTGCATTAGTCTAGGTTGACGTTGGAAGATTTAAAAATATCTATTCTTTTAATAAATGACATCTTATCTGAGATAAATTACAGTAGAGTAAACAAGTAAAATAATTAGTTAAAATTGACTGTGTGTTCAGATTGATGTGTCTCTCGTCTGTTATTATATATTTTCTCTCAGTTTAATCGTATGGAACGCATGGTAATGGAAATGTGCAAGAGCTTGGTCGACCGCAAAGTACAAGTAATAGTTCCATTGTTATTCAAGGAAACAGATCAGAAGATAGTCCAGCTCCCCTTTAACGCCCATGTACCCATCAGACAGCCTCGGAGTCCTCTTTGGAACTGGATACGAATCTCAAGATGGCCATTTTAATCAAAACAGTCGAAACGTTTAAAATGTGCCTCCAGGGGTGATATGATGAGCGCATTTCAAGGTATATTGCTCGTATACCAGATAATTCACAGTTACATTTTGATAGAATGGTGGGCATGCTACATCTTGTTGAAATTAGTCATACACGAATTTCTGAACTGTATGAATGGATCGCTTACCTCGCCATCACTTATACAGATAACTACTTATTTCGACCCACGATTACTGGGGATTAATAAAGGAATAAAGCATAATTAAAACTGCAGTGCAACTATCCGAAATTAAAATATACTAAGCAAATGTTTCACAAATGATGTTTCAATTCTGTCAAAGTAGGTAGTTAAGGACATCTGAACTATTTATTTACAAATTTAAGGCTAGAATTTTGGCGTATAAACATCCTAAATTAACGCACGTTAAGCAAATACTTCGCATGTAGAGTTTGATTTTCAACAAAGTTGGTTTGAACGCTTTTTGAGCTTTGCGATGATACATCGAAGGCTAATATTGCACTGAACAAGTCCAAAATAAAATCTCAGTAAATAGCCCACATATTTCACGAATGGTGTTTGATTTCCACCGTAGTAAGTATTTACAGATTTCTAAACTTGCTCACAAATCTAATGCTAATGCTGTAATACAGAACACCAAAAGTAGGTAAGTACTTGTTTACATTGATATCGTTTGGTTTTTACTAAAGTAAAAATAACCACGACTTCCTCCATCACAAGTACAATCACTAATCACAGCCTCCAATCCTTGCCGATAAAGCTACTCCCACTGTGACTCTTCCGACCCAAAACCCCAACCTGACTGCTACTACTACATTTCTGCAGTAAATATTAAACAACTGCTATTATATTTTAAAGAAAAACAACCCGAGTTTACTTTGATTAAATAAACTATCAAGTGAAAAAATTCATTGAAATATGAAAATAGATTTGTTACTGATTGATGCCATATGCTATTTATTTTTATTTCTACACTATAATTAATTGTGAAACAGATTCTTAAGAATTACAAAAAAATACTTGATACACAGACGTATATTTTTTTTCATTGTTTTTTTTCTTCAACACCAGCGGATTACTGGGCCATCTTAGGGACACTGAAATGCGTACCGTCTGAGATTCTAGGAACAGGTGTTCTATTCCCCCATTCCATCAAGGCGGAGGTCATTTTCTGGTTGATCTTATGTAGAATGACCCCCAATAAAATGCTTTTACGTAGCTTCAAAAATCTAACTGAAAGAGCCTAAGGAACTGGGTTTAAAATAGAAGTTTGTCCTTCCCTTGGCAAATCCTTAGCCAAGCACTAATTGAAAAGCTCATAGTTTGAAGTAAAACAAAAAACTTTATGGTCCATGATTTTGGCGATAGACTAAAGTTTCTTTGGTTGAAAGTTTCTCTCAATTTCAAAGAGCTCTGGTGTTACCCAAATGGGTAATTAAAACTGTGAACGAATCGAGAAGCAAGTTTTGAGCTTCTGATCAGCGCTAACTCGAACTTGCTCTTAGGTTTTGGGTGGAGTTGAGTCAAACCAACCTTGACTTAAATAGGGGTTCAGTTAAATAGGGTTAAGTTGCACGGGGGTTCAGTTAAACGAGGGTTCAGTCAAAAGGGGTTCAGTTTAACAAGGGTGAAGTTTAACGAGGGTTCAGTTAGATAGATTTCAGTTGCACGGGGGTTGAGTTACACGGGGGATCAGTTAAACGGTCGTTTAGTTGCATCTTAGGTTTGCTGGCGACGGTTCAGTTGCACGGAGTTCAGTTACACGAGGGTTTAGTTGCGCACACACCTCAAACATGCCCTCCCCCTCTCACGAGTGGATTATTAGTTCGTAAGTAGAGATAAAAACTAGAAACAAATTCTACGTGAATTCGATAGTTAGCAGAACAGCTAGATTGAACATCAGTGATCAATCATGTTTACCTCTTCTTCTTTAATAGTTTCTAGCTCTGGAGTCGGCTTCAAACTTAAAATTTCTTCCGAAATCCAATTCCCAGTTAAGTTAGGTTCTAATTTAATATCATCCTCTTCACCGACTATTTTGAGCTTAGGAAAGTCTCTGGTTAAGACAGAGATTATTAACTTTTGGGCTTGACGGTCCGCTTCTGTTTGAGGATCATTCTCTCCTCCGGTTCCCTGGAAAAAAAATTATTAGCATTTACTTATTCTAAGAAATTTTGAGTAAAGCACATTAAGGAAGGCTTTTGAAAAGCTCACCACGGTTATTCAGTGTTTCCGAAACCCAAAACCACGAAGACCAGAACAGAATAGCTCTTTTTATATCTTTAATTGAAATGATAATAATAGCTACCGAATAATAATAATAAAAATCGACAATATAGAACCGTAAAAGGATTGTTCACATGTGGTTAGGACTTGAAAACTCTAAATGTACAAAAACTGTTAAAGTAAAACACACTAACTCAGTGGGTCCTTGAATTCCAGTCTTATAGTGAATTATTTTTTTTATTACATTTAACACTTTAACACTTGGAAAAATACGTAAATAAAACATTACATTTACTTTATACTGATATTTTTTGTTTTATTTTATATATATATATATACATATTTTTTTTTATTTAACAAAATTTCCAGATACCTTGCTACTCTACAAATAAACTGAGGCAACGTACTATTTAAGACACCTGGAAGTATGAACTCATTATTTCCAAATATCCCCTCCCTTATCGTAGAGACCCCCTGGAACCAGCTTAAGCAATACACTAAATAATCGTCTTTAACTCTGCAAAGCGGGCAAGTATATATAACAAACCTCTCCAATAACCTCGTATGATTTTTATCTTTCTTTTCAAGTCTAATTAAATGCTAATGATACCTCATCTTAGCAAGAGCGCTAACACTGAAATATACACTCCCGCTGCAACTCTCTAATAGCCTCCGATGATTTTTAAATAACTTTTGAAATTTTTAACGTTTAATTTTAAATACTCATGATGCCTCATCTTAGCAAGAGCCTTAAAACAGATAGGCACGCTCCTGTCCCAACTCTGTAATCATCTCCTATGATTTTTCTTTCGAGTCGAAGTTTACCTTTCCTTTTAAATACACCCACTGATGGAACTAAAAGTAGCAATAAGGCCAACAGAGGATGATTGTACAAGCAAAACTCAATCCATCAATCCCCATATCCGAAATTCCATCGCAAATGATTCAAAACAAGAAACTCAAAGTGCCAAACACTAGATTCACGAGACTCCAAAATGCCTTAAATAGAAACTTCAACCACCCGACCCAACCTAAAAGCCATGTCCCACCCACGCAAACCAAAGAAAACGCAGCCTAATCAGCACATTCAATTCAACATAAGAAATGCAAACAAGTCAACACGAGAAAGTCAGAATAGCCAAGCGATATCAAGGGCATCTCAACCAAGCCAAAACCATAAAAAATAACCAAGGAGCATTCAAGAAAAAGAGCTAAGATCTAATATGGCACTTGTGACGAGGTCAGAAGAGCCAAGAGCCCATAGGGCATGAGTTATAGCAAAATTCTAAGAATCAATAGATTGATTTAAAAGGAAAAATCAGAGGCTTCATACCGGTCAGGATTGAAAATAAGAGCTCTGAAACACGAGGTCCTTCACATATCAAAATTCATTAAGATCCGATCACCCATTCGTACGTTAAAAATACCTCATTTTTTCCTAATTTTTCTTCTCTCTTTAGCCCCCCAGATGGTCGAATCGGGGAAAACAACTTTATCAATTCAATTTTTGCAGGTCCCTGACACGCCTACCAATTTTTATCGTCTTAGCACGTCCAGAAGCACCGAACTCGCCAAAGCACTCGACCCCCTAACTCCCCCAGAGAGAGTGTATCCAGTCCAGTTACGTCAATTTCGTATCTACGACAGTTGTTTATTCTACCCACCAAATTTCATCCTAATCTCTCCACTCTAAGGGTTTTCCAAGATTTCCGGTTTCTCCCTCCAACTCCCCCCAATGTCACCAGATCCTGTCAGGATTTAAAGTAAGAACTCTGATACACGAGGTCCTTCCAAAATCAAATTTCATTAGGATCCAATCACCCGTCCGTAAGTTAAAAATACCTAATTTTTTCCGAATTACCGTATTAGACCCCCCACCCTCCCAAACTCGTCCAAAAAGAGTGGATCCGGTCCGGTTATATAAATCACATATCTAGGACTTCCCACCAAGTTTCATCTTGATCTCTCCACTCTAAGCGTTTTCCACAATTTCCAGTTTCCCCCTCCCACAACTCCCCCCAATGACACTGGATCCGGTCGGGATTTAAAATAAAAGGTCAAAGTTACGAGGTCCTTCTAAATATCAAATTTCATTAAGACACAAATCAAAACAGAATATATTGACACGCATTACTCAACATAGGAAATATAGAAAACTCGTCACGCTTAACTCAAAGTACCAGATACGCCCCAAATTAACTTAACAGACTTACTTACATGATTGAATTCTTGTCAATATTAATACACCCATATTACCTTGAAGCTACTCTTGTGAATAAACGTGTTCTATCTTTGAACCTTGGTAAATAAACAAACACGCCAACAATTGGACCCAGTCAACTCAAAATAGAACACTCAGCGGAGATGTTATAACTGAGTCAACTCAAGACAACATTCGCAAACAACTAGACACATGAACATCAACACTGCCATTAGATCTACAACTTTATTGTCTTTTATGCTTTATTTGCTTCCCTAAATTGTTTACCTTATCACGAGAAACTGTATTCTTATCTCAAACTCAAGAATTTAGCAAATTCTTTAGCAATTTCATTACACCATGATAAGATCTTATTAATCCAACAAAAAACATTATTCAACATCAAACATCAAATCCCCACATCCCCCCCCTCTGCAAGAGTATATAGCTAGGAGTGAGAGAAAAAAAGACAAAAAGGAGACTAGAGAAAAAAAAAGCTACCCACGACTGACTTCTTGCCGAAAACCGAGCCACATAAACAAAACATGCCCAATAAACAAAACACACAACTGCAACTTGACCAGAAGCACTAACCGCACGCGGGTATTAAAAAAAATTTAAAAAAAAGAAATAAATTATCCGGAGTCAAAACGATTTTTTTTTCAATTATTTTAAAGGCACCAAACAATTGGGACTTTCTATCAAATTCAGGTAAAGTGTTCTAGACAGACTGGCAAGAAGTCACGGGGTCTCATCTAACTGATGGACTGATTGGAATCCCAATATTATCATAGCTACGAAGATAATATGTAGAGTGGTCAGAGACAAGAGACGGTCGGCTGTAGGAAGATCACCGTGTAATAGAAGAAAAACAAAAGGTACAAATGAAACAATATAAAAATAATTTAAATTGAGCAACGGTTTGTTAATAGAACTATTTGTTTCAAGGATGAGGTTCCTTGCTCTGTCATATACCCTAGAGAGTGGTATCAGAAGGGAAGAAAATTTTGAGATCCATATAGCAGTGCAATAAGAGACGTAAGAATTAAACTGTGAAACTAAATTTTTAGAGTTGATCCATGAAAAACATGTTTGGGCTTTATAACAGTTCGGAGATTCCTCAATATCATCATTTTAATTTGGCTAATATAAATGTCTGGAGGAGAGATTCTTATTAAGAAGAATACCCAGGAGCCGAGCATTAAGATCCCTACGTCTATTCTCTTGAAAGATAAATTTCCGAAAGTTGGGGACAAGCCCGGGAAATTCGTGAGAAAATCAGGAAGCTCGACTAAGCAATATCTAATTCCATGGAATTAGCGTCGAACCACAGAATTACTCTCAAATAAAACACTAAAGTTAATACGGATCATAGACTCTGTTCTGACAGCAGTGCCAATGGTACTGTTGTCACCAGTTGATGGAGATCTACATTTGCAGGCATGGAAAGAAGCGGGGTGACGGAAATGAGCAAAAACCGTAAAGATAGGTTCATTAACATAAATTAAAAACAGAACTGACCATAGAACTGAGACTTAAGGGACCTCAAACTGAACATGAGAATATGACAGAAAAAGAGGATCCACGGAGACAACTCTTCCAAAAAAATAAGAATTAAACCAGGCGTTAACATTACCTCGTATACCACAATGAAAGATCAGTATTTGGTATTTCAAAAAATCAAAATGTACAAAAATATAGTTCAGTTGGGTTCACTTTATTTATAAATCAAATACATTTAACTAATATACAATTACCCGCCCCAAAAAAGATACGAAAAAGGACTTGTGGCTGGGCGGGTATATAAAACTCATTTTCTAACCAATAGTTCACTACAAACAAAACATAAAAAAAAGAAAAAAGAAAAAAAAACAATAACCCATAACAACCAATCTCTCAACAACTCATCAATAATACTAACCAATCTCATAATAATAAACAGAAAAGACAGAAAAAAGAAAAGAAAAATAAATAAATAAATAAAAGAACTATGAACCTTGGGCTAACAAATACCTCTTCAATTTATTTTTGAATAATCCTAGGTGCTCAGCCGCCCGAATGCTCCCTGGAACAGATTTCCACACATTGGGCCCGAAAAACCTAGTTGGGAAGCCGGCCCTGGTTCCACTTCTATGCGGGACGACGAAATCACTGGCGTGACACGTTTAATAATGATACAAAGATCTATTTCAGTAAAGTAACATTGATAAGTAACATTGATAAGTAAAAATTCCAACTTGGTACTCCCGTAGCTGTCCTACATTCAACACTTACAATTTTTTGAACCGAGTTGTAGTGTTGAGTTCACCTTCAACATATCCACCAATAAGACGCATTGTTTTATTTTGAAGAATCTGGACACGTTTAAAATTCACATAAAAATTGCTTGACCATAACATACAGCCATATAAAATATATAGGTGAATCAGAGCATGGTATAAAAGCAAAAGAAATCTCAGAGGTAAAAACTTTTAAACGTTGAATAGCTCCAAGGCCACGGGCAATCTTTGTTGCAACAACATCACTGTGGCGTTTCCACAAAAGATTACAATCAATGTAAAAACCTAAATAACGGATTTGCTGAACTATATGCTTATTATCAAACAGAATTTTACCATTACTATCATTGAGATTCCTTACTCCAGAATATAAAATGAAATTAGTCTTAGCAACGTTTACTGATAAAAAAAACTTGATCTAGTAAAAACATGGAAATTTCTCAAAACGCCATTCCCTTTCAAGACAAGGCTATCCAAACAATGACTAGAAAATGTAACTGCAGTGTCATCAGCAAATGACGTTAAGCAAGAATCCGAAAGATAAAACCTGATGCTATCTACATAAACTGGATAAAGAAGCAGATCGAGGACCGATTCTTGTCGCAGACCACATGACATTTCATAAGAGGAAGAAAGCACATCATCAATCATCACTTTAATAGACCTCCCGCGTAAATAACTTTTAAACCACTTCAGACATACTCCTTTAAAACCCAAATATTCGAATTTTTGCAATAGAATTCTAAAATCTACGGTGTCAGATGCTTTCTTAAAATGAAAAAAAAATACTATTAGGGCGATCTCACCTTTTTCAAAACAATTATTTATAAAATAAACAAGAGGAATGACACCATGACTAGTTGAATGGCCCTTTCTAAGCCAGAATTGGGTGTCACTGAGTAGACCATGTTTCGCGAGATATAGACGACGATGAATTACTTTTTCAAAATTTTTGAAAATAGAGGCAGCACCAAAATGGGTCTCCAATTACCGGCATCTGACCTGGCACCCCCTTTATAAAGCGGGATAGCTTTAACTTGCTTCAGCGATTCTGGAAAGGTCCCTGTTTCTAGAGACGGGTTGATATTATACAGGATACATGGTTGTATATACGTCATAACAACTTTAAAAGCTCCAAGATTTACACCATTTACCCCAGCAGAAATAAATTTTATGTTTTTCACTATCTTAATCACTTCATCATTTGTATACTTTTCAAACTGGAACTATACACTGTCACCACGAGAGTCCTTGGATTCCTCACTGAGAACATTTTCACTGTCACATCCTGCACTCCCTTCAACCGACAATTCAATTTGAGAATAAAAACTGACCAAAATGATTCGCAACTATATTTTTATCACTCACAGAACTTCCGTTTATATCAATGCAAGGGGACTGGCTATTTTTCTGGTTTCCCATGAACTCATTGATAACTTGCCATGTAGCTCTTGTATCTCCCTTATTATCAAAAAACCTCTCCTCGAAGTACTTCTTCTTTGCTTGTCTTCTCATACTATTCACCTAATTTCTGACTCCCTCTAATCCTATAAAGTCTGCGTCATCCTATTAAGATATTGCTCATATAACAAGCTTCTATTATTTATCATGTCTATTATTTCCTTCGTAATCCAAGGCTTGCGGGGATTGTCCTTCTTTTGGTCTACAAGTCGCAAGGGACATGTTTTCTCATAAATCAGTTGAAAAATTGACATGAATCGGTCATAAGCTATAGAATAATTAACTGAAATATCAAAGACTGAGTCCCACTTAATGCAACTCAACTCCATGGAAAATTTATTCAAATTCTGCTTTTTTAGTTCATGTTTCAGTATTTTCTTTGATTCGATACGTCCATTTCTGAGACGCATCATATGAGCAACTACTGGGAGATGATCCGAAATGGATATATGATCGCATCAGAACAGCTTTGACTCAAATAACTATGTCCACGAAAACATAAAAATATCGGAATCAGACTAAAGTCAACAGCCGAAAGCATAAAAATAAAAAAAAAAATTTCAAGCATGCCCAGTTTAGTGCTTTGTTCGGAGGTCAAACTGAAAATGAAAAAAAAAATCCTTTATCGATGAAAAGGAAAGTAGACGGAAAGCATAGCCTTTACAAAAAAATTTATAAAAACCGACCATAAAAATACCGCTCGAGAATTAGTTGGATCACTCCGAAGTCCACCTTCATATAAATTAATCATTCAAGGTCGCTTAGTTGTAGTGGGAAAATTCCATTCTCGAAAGATAGATTTACAAATCTTATCGAACGAGAGATAATTGAAGGAAGAATGAATTCCACAACCTTGGTAGGTTTACAATCAGGACCAAAGGCGCTGAGCCTTTTAATCCATTGAGAAGTCCATTTATATCGACCTCAGAAACTGGCTCCAGGGCCATCAACTTCAAACAAGTTGGTGCAAGTTTCTAAATACTGACAATAAAGATATCGCTCGAGAATTAATTGAATCGCTCCAAAGTCCACTTTCATATAAAACAATGTTTCAAGATCACTTAGCTGCAGTGGAAAAATTCCATTCTCGAAAGATAGATTTACAAGTCTTGTTGAAGGAAATATAATTGAAGGAAGAATGAATTCCACAACCTTGGTAGGTATACAATCAGGACCAAAGGCACTGAGCCTTTTAATCCATTGAGAAGTCCATTTATCTCCACCTCAGAAACTGGCTCCAGGACCATCAACATCAAACAAGTTGGTGCAAGTTTCTAAATACTGACAATAAAGATATCGCGCGAGAATTAATTGGATCGCTCCAAAGTCTACTTTCATATAAAACAATGTTTCACAGTGGAAATCGAAAGATAGATTTACAAGTCTTGTCGAAGGAAATATAATTGAAGGAAGAATGAATTCCACAATCTTCGTGGGTACACAACCATGACCAAAGGCGCTAAGCCTTTTAAATCCATTGAGAAGTCCATTTTTCTTAATCTCAGAAACTGACTCCAGAGCCATCAACTTCAAACAAGCTGGACCATGATTTGGAATCAGGTCCAAAAAGCGGAGAGCTTACAGAAGAAGCAGTTCTTTTTCTAGCTTTTGAAAAATCAAACAGTTCGTGGTAACGAGCGACCCGGCTCAATTGCAACCAAAACTCGAAAAAACTAAATTTTGATACCAATATATACATAAAAAAAATCGGATTCTTATGCTGATTAAATAAAAAAAATAGTTTTTTTTTTAACTGAAAGTAAGAGGCAACATTAAAACTTAAAACGAACAGAAATTACTCCGTATATGAAATGGGTTTTCCCCTCCGCAATCCCTCGCTCTTTACGGGGGTAACCAGTTGCGGTAACCTTTACGGGGGTAATTGTTTTAAAAAGTAGAATTGTGGCAAACAGTCAAACTTTAGCGTAAAGAGCGAGGGATTGCGGAGGGGAAAACCCATTTCATATACGGAGTAATTTCTGTTCGTTTTAAGTTTTATTTAATTTCTGAACGTTTTTGAATTAATGCATGTTTGATTTTGGCTCTCCACACATAAATTATTAAAATGAAATTTGCATATTAATTCTTTTTTTTTGGCTAAATGGCTTTCTCTTAGTTTTGATCAGACGATTTTGAGAAATAAGGGATGGGGAAGGAGGCCTAGCTGCCCTCCAATTTTTCGGTTACTTAAAAACGCAACTAGAACTTATTTTTAACGAACATTTTTATTAGTAAAAAAATATACGTAACTTAAGAATTAACTTACGTAACAAACTTTTATATTCTTATATTTTTATTATGTATATGAGGGGGTTTGTCCCCTCGTTAATACCTCACTCTTTACACTAAATCTTAAGTTTTGTCCCAATTCTTTAAAAATGACCCCTGAATCAGAAAGGCCGTAGAATAAATAGTTGAAATTACTAAAAAAAACTTTACCATAAAGAGCGAGGTGTTTATCTCCTCCTAAATACCTCGCTCTTTATGCTAAAGTATTTTTAGAACCCTCATATTCGTAATAATCTCTCTTCGTTTTAATTTTTAATGCTACTCCTTACTTTCAATTGAAAAAAAACTTTTTCATGTTTATTTTTTCATTGTAATTTTTTTTATAGTAATGCTAGAAAATCCCGCGCCCTTTTCATTGAATTTCTCTTCCCCCATGGCATATTCCTCAAGGAAAGATCTCACCCCCATAGGCCCCTCCCCTCAACCCCACACCCAAACCAAAAAAAAATCCCCCTGAAAACGTCTGTACACTTCCCAATAACCATTACTGTATGTAAACACTGGTCAAAGTTTGTAACTTGCAGCCCCTCCCCCAGGGACTGTGGGGGAGTAAGTCATCCCCAAAGACATAGTTATTATGGTTTTTGACTATGCAGAACAAAATGGCTATCTCAAAATTTTGATCCGTTGACTTTGGGAAAAAATGAGCGTGGGAGGGGGCCTAGATGCCCTCCAATTTTTTTGGTCACTTAAAAAGGGCACTAGAAATTTTCATTTCCGCCCTCTTGCAACATTCTAGGACCACTTGGTCGATTCGATGACCCCTGGAAAAAAACAATCAGACAAACAAATAAACACGCACCCGTGATCTGTCTTCTGGCAAAAAATACGAAATTCCACATTTTTGTAGACAGGAGCTCGAAATTTTTGTTATAGGGTTCTCTGATACGCCGAATGCGATGGTGTGATTTTCGTTAAGATTCGATAACTTTTAGGGGGTGTCATCCCCTATTTTCCAAAATAAGGCAAATTTTCTCAGGCTCGTAACTTTTGATGACAAAGACTAAATTTGATGAATCTTATATATTTAAAATCAGCAGGAAAATTCGATTCTTTTGATGAATCTTTTAGCATCAAATTGCGTTTTTTAGAGTTTCGTTTACTATTGAGCCGGGTCGCTCCTTACTATAGTTCGTTACCACGAACTGTTTGATTTAAAACATATTATCAAGTTTAATTTTACCCATCAAAAGCTACGAGCTAAGAAAAATTTGCATTATTTTCAAAAAAGGGGGAACACCCCCTAAAAGTCGTAAAATCTTAATGAAAACCACACCATCAGATTCAGTATACCTCAATGACGACGCTTGATGTAGAATTCCTTTGGTTGTCGAAAATAAATCCTGCGTGATAAATAGAAAAACTGCTTTAAATGAAATACATTGATCACCACGGAACATACCCTAAATACACATAATTATGGTAGCACACACAGCACACAGAATTATGGTAGAGAAGTATAGGAAAGGAAAAGGGGGGAGGTTATTTGCAGCTTTTTTAGACCTGAAAGGAGCATATGATAATGTGGATAGGAACCTGTTAATGTTAAACCTGTTATCTTTAGGACTGCCTCACTATTTCGTATTGCTGCTGTGCGAAATGTATAAGTACGTGAAGTTAGTAGTGAAAGTGGCGGGAAAGTGCTCAACTCCGGTGCAATCTTTATTGGGACTAAAGCAGGGATGTGTGCTGTCACCGAAATAGTTTAGCCTTTATTTAAATGATGCCAATGAATTTTTCGTTAAGAATAATGCACCAATGTTATCGATAGATTTGCTTAAACTGTGCTTACTACTATTTGCTGACGACATCGTATTACTGGCTGAAACAAAGAAGAAACTGCAACAATTATTAGAGATTACGGAGGTTTATTTGGAAGAGAAGAAGTTAATCCTGAACACATCGAAGTCAGTGGTGATGGTATTTGGTCGTAAAGCCATGGAAAGTGAAGATGTGAATTTTTTCTTTAAAGGTGAAACTATACCAGTGAATAATGAATTTGTTTATCTTGGGGTAAAGTTTACTAGTAATGGGAAATTCAGTGGGCATCTGGATCTAGCGAATGCAAGGGGGAGGTATATTAGCGGTGAAATAGCGAGGAGCAGTCTTAGACGGGTGAGAGATATTAGAGTACATAAGAGGATTTGGACAAGTAAGATAGTACCAGCGATGCATTATGGAGCAGAGATCTGGGGCTATCGGAAAGGTCCAAAACTTGAGGTGGTTATGATGAGATATTATAAGAGGATGTTAGGACTATGGGATTCGTTTAGTAATTTGTTAATCCAGGGGGATTTAGGGCTAGTATCGCTGCGATCTATGAGGCTAGTGACCATGGTGAGATATTGGGTTAGGATACTGGGTATGCAGAGATTTACGGTAGCAAAGACAGCATACTTAGAGGCGTTGAGACAGAATAATAAAACAGGGTGGCCAGCGGAGATTAAGGATATCTTAGATAAGTGTGGATTAGGGAAATGGTGGAATGAAGGAAAGGGGATTATGAGTATGGAGGAAACAGTAATAAGGGAGGTACAAGAGAGGTTGAAGAACCAAGAAATACCGATATGGTGGGCATCTGGATCGTTCAGGGTCGTTAAAATTGTATAGACAGATAAAGGGTAGTTGGGGGGGGGGTATTTTGGAAGGTTGGGTTAAGTAGAGAGGATTTGAAGGCTTATTTGGATTGGAGGGGAAATGGATTTTTGATTAGGGAGAAAAGAAAGTATCAAGGGAGAAAAGGGGAGAAGGTAGAATCTATTGCTTGTCCTATGTGTGGATCTCAGGATGAAAGTTTATTACATTTTTTGTGTGAATGTGTCGAATTGAATGATTGGAGGCGAGAGATGTATGGTAAAGAAAAATTGAATGAGATATGGATCCTAGATATAATGAAAGAGACAAATTTCCTGAGTATTAAAAGGATAGCAAGATTTGTAAGGATTGCAGCGGCACATCGGGAGCGTTTTCTTTAAATAGTATTAATTTAATGTAGTTAATTTGTTGTTTGTTTGTTGTTATGTAATTTTCCTATGGCCCACGGGCTTTTTATGGAATAAATTATTATTATTATTATTATGGAAAATGACACTGCGCAAATAAAGACAAAGAAATAAATGAAATACAACAATGACGTGAAACAGCAAAGTGATTCTGCTTTTTAATTACCACTGACATATAAAATACATAACGATATTTTAAGTAGTAAAATGAAATTTTCCTATGAAAAGGAAGAATAAAAGAAATTACACGGTAAAATGTATTATATAAAAAAAGAAATTTTACCTTTTGTATAACGCCAAGCTCTCCTTTATACATAATATCTCTTATGATTTTCCCTGCTTCTTTCGAAATTCCCACACAGGAAGAAATTAATCTCAGAATCACAGGCATATCTATTCCTTCTTTATTCATCATATACACACTAAAAAGAAGCAACGTGATTAGTTGTAGTCTACTTTGGCGACAATGCCTTGGATAGAAACCTACAGTGTAGTCCCTTATCTCAAAGCAAATGTTATTATATATCTTGTGCAAATAGCAAAATATCTGCGGGATGTTTGTTTTGGGAAACCAAGCAGGGAAAAAACAGCGACAAATATAGGTAACCAAAAACCAAATGCACCTTTTACCGATGTTCAAACCCGGGAAAAAGTCGGATTTCTGGTGTCAAGGCTCCATGGAGTGTCGCAGTAACAGTTACCCATAGGTCACAGTTGAGGAAAAACACATGCAATCTCAAGGGTCTCAAGGGTATCTCATATAAATAAAGTGTGTCTCAAGGGTAATAAATTTGTGTGCTCCCGCATCACGTTTGTAGATGCGTTATGACAATTCTAAACTATCTATAAGGTCAACGTGTAATTAGAACTTTGAAAAACTTTCAAAATAACTTTCGAACTTTCGAAACAACGAGAACTTTCGAAATAACTTCTGTACGAATGAAGTAATCGTCAAAATCTGTATATGCTTTAGAAATACTTTCTTTGTGTACAGTTCACTTTGAATGTAGAATAACTCATTTGTCCTTGCTTACCTTTTATGGTATTGGACATCTAAAATATAATAAACATCACAATCACAAATTTTAGAAACAAATAAAGTAAAGAGATTTGGAATCAGGATTTACAGTATTGTTTTCCAAAAGTTTATAAGAGATACGAAAATGCATTATAGTTTTTTAAAGAGATAATGTGAAATTCTACCCGCACTCAGAGCTATTTGATTTCTAAAAAGTTTAGCTTTGAAGATACGATATTTTACTGAGACAAATATAAGGAATTCACTTCAAAATAGGAAAAGTCACAGAAGTCACAAAGGTCGCAGATAATCAATCCGCTCTAGTTCTTAGAAAATCAAGATCGGTTTAAACGCCTTGGAAATAAAAATTCTACCTTATTTGTAAAAGAAAGTTACCGCTAGGATATCAAAAAATGGGTTGGTATCACTTATAAAAATTAATAAATTGTGAGAGAAATAATCATATATTATTCAGATTCATTTTATCCTACTTGTAGCAGACATTTCGTACAGCATGCTCATGCAGAGATAAATATCACACAAGTAGCGCTGGCGTTACGTGAAATGCGACTAATAACAAAAATAACCCTCAGCACATTCATGTCAATTCTTTTTTTTTTGGAGCTGGTTAGCACAAATATTTAAAAAGTAAAAATAGCGAGAAGTCAGCATGGAATTGCACATAGGGGCAGTTCTATGTTTATGAGTTAGTATGTGAATCCGAAACGCAAGGAATAGGACGATATCAGCACCCACTAGGCGCTTCAGTAACAAATAATAGAATTTGGAGCTATATTGGAGTTTTGATTTAAATATTGGAAGTAAAAATTAAAACAATTAAAAAATTCCTTGATCTGATCCCTCCCTCTTTTTAACTCCTATAACTAAACTATAACTGATTTGACCTATTTAGCTACACTACGAATATTATTTGAAAAAGCAAAAAGTCTTTTTTTTTCTTTTTTGACGATTTCTTTTCATGTTTTTCAATGAATAAAAATTCGTGTTTTCAATTATTTCTTGTTTTTCACTGATTGCATTTCTGACCAATTTGCAGATGTAGAGGGTGTATTCCAGGCACATATGCAGGAATTTTTTTCGGGGGGGGGGCAAAACCTTCGAAACAGCAGATATAAAGTAGCACTTTTTTATTTAGTAATGCAAAAAACAGGTATATTGGAAAATACAGATCCTGTAGTATTGTAGCGGATGGGGTAAAAAGTTAGACAGAAAATGGGTTAAAAATTGGGCAGTGACTTGACCGGATAATGGCATGCTGTAAAATCCCCCAAAAAAGCCTTCACACAGGTATCTAGATTCCTAATAAATGTCCTACTTTTGCCAGAAATCCCAGGAAACCATGGGGAAATCAAACACTTCACGGAATTTCGGGGGGGGGGGGCCGAAGGCCCCCCTCTGCATACGTGCCAGGTGTATTCATATCCATTTTTGAAAGAATTAAAACAAAAATATCTTATATATTAAACTGATAGATTTTAGGAAGTAAAGGACACTTCCCTATCAGAGGAAACAATTTAACCTGAGCAAACATGGCAAAACAGGAAGTATAATAAATTTTCGTAACTTCGCATTAACTAGGCTCACCTTATTACTTGATGATAAGGTTTCGAAGGAGGTGTATTTGAATAAATATTAATATGAAACAATTGTAACAGTTCCCTTTAAAAAAGATTTCCACGAAACAAGTTTTTCAAAAAAAGTAAAGAACTTCAATAACCAAAAATGGGCAAAAATAGAATCAAATAATCGACCAAGGCTAAAATTACCAAAAATCAGCATTGATAAATAAATGAAACCCAAAACGAACACAAGTTACAATAAATAACTGAGTCGAACTCAAAATGAGCAGACACTAACATGAGTAGGGCTCAAAACACCTATGCCTTCCCAAGGCCAGAACATAATTTGCACTTTACTAGAAAAAAAAAGAAGGTACATTGTCACTTTAATATAGATATGCTGATATTTACTCCTTAAAATGTTAATAACATTTAATTTATTAAGGTTATAAAAGTAAAAACATTTAACTATTTTCCAGTGAAGTGCAAATTATATTCTGGCCTGGGGAAGGCATAGGGGTTTTCTGCCCAACTCATGTTAATTTCTGTTCGTTTTGAATTTAACACGGTTATTTATTGTAATTTATGTTCGTTTTGGGTTTCATTTATTTATCGATGCTGATTTGTGGTAGTTTTACGCTTGGTACATTATTTGATTCTATTTTTGCTCATTTTTGGTTTAATCCAGATTTTTGCTTTTTTTGAAAAACTTATTTCGTGTGAAAAGTTTTTCCTAATTAACATCTGTTCGTCTTATGTGGACAGAGCTTTTTCAGAGAAAAAAAAATAACAGTTTAAGTCTTTTCGGTTTTTTTTAAGTATTTATAGTTTGACCTGCTATTTGTATACTGGAGAAAATGTTTCAACAATGTTTAACAACATTCACCCTTTTTAAAATCTGGACATAAATAGTAGTGTTTAATTTAATTTTATACCTCCTCTAGTTTACCTGAAAAAAGTTAATACATATGCTCTTTTTACAGCTTGGATACACTTAAACCCTTTTGATTTAGTTAAATTTTCAGAGTAGAAGTAGTTACAAAAGTAGCCCCAAAAGTTTGAACATAATACAGTCATTTGTTCTTGGGATGTTGCTGAGATGTCTTATTGTCAATCAGCATACACGCAGTGCTTTTTTATTTAAACTTAGGTAACATTTAGTTTTTAAACATAATTGGCAAATTGCATAGCCTTGGGGGGTTGACCTATGCAATAGCACTAGAGATACAGTTACCAGACTGTTCAGCTATGCTGAGCTAAATGGCTATCTTAAATTTTGATCTGGAAGTGTTTGAAAAATTATGAGCTAAAGAGGAGGGCTGGTTGCCCTCCAATTACTTTTGACTCTTAAAAAGGGTACTAGAACATTGAATTTCCAATCAAATTCGCTCCTTTAAAATATTAATGATATTAGTAACCATTATAAGCAGCGCTGCCTATGGTTTTGCTTATATGCCCTTTTAATATTTGCATCCGTATAGTTTTTCGTTTAATTGAAACTTCCCTTAATGTCATTAGTTAGAGTAACCATAGAAGTAGTATCAGAAGCATACACATAGCGTATTCTTGCTAGTTCAAAATCTGTCACAACTTACCCTGAAAGGTCTAACCTAATAATGTAAGCCATTATTGTGATATTGCTTTGTCACACTATTGTCAATCTACATGATCATGGTTAGTTTTGATTTAGTTCGGCATCCACCTAAACATTCCTTGAAAACTTCACTTTAATATCCTTAGCTTGTATAGTAGCATTAGATGCACATAACACCTATTTTTTTAACATCCCCTTCAACACACAATTAAACTATTAACTTAATGCCATCAAACGGTCTGCATTCCTGATATGTCCTCTTAACAGCCTATGTGGGCATAGTGTGTTTCGATTTATTTCAATACAGTTACAATATTGCCCAAAATTTTCCGAATTAATACCCTTAGATTTATTAGCAGTAGTAGCACCAGCAGTTATAGTAGTAGGAGTAGGAACAGAGTTAATATTAGTAGTCTTAGTTTTACTAGCAGTAAGCTTTACTTTACTTCAGTATTGATTCAGAGTTCATGGTGTTAAGACCTATTGTTTATAGATTTAAACTTATCATCAGTTAAAAAAGGACTATAGTTTCGTTACAGTAAATATACTGAAAATAAAAAATTCATAATTGCCTTGTCAATAATAATGCTAACAAACAAAAATAACCTTTTTCTGACATTACCTTGTTCTTTAAGCGTGAAAACAAGCTAAAATAATAGCATATCTTTTTCAAGTTATAAGGATAAACTATTATGAAACTATAAAGATAGAATTGCATTAACTACATCACTCAAACGAATACCGATTTACTTGTGTGTGGCTTTGCACCAAGTGAACAGAGGATTTGCTGTGAAATCATGCAAAAAAGACTGATGTTGTTTGTTTTGTTAATTACTGGATGCTATGCTGTTTTTGATGCAAGAAAACGGTGGCAGAAAACGTTGCAGGCCTCCACAGTCCACTGAGCCACCCTACAAGAGCAGTGTATGCCAACGTCATCCATGGGCCTGCCCAATTTAAGATAACTCTCATTTATTGTGTTTTCTTCCTTTTTCTCCTGCGCTCGTTAACCATGCCGTCATACAAGCAATTTAATTTAGCACTGGCGAAATTTGCAGGATATCCACTGTGGCCTGTATGAATTCTAAAAATTATGAAAAATGATGGAAAGTGAATAAACTATTTGATCTTCTACTACCAGGGATTCTAACAAGCAAATTGTTTCTGTGAGTAATCTTGAATCATATAAAAACAATGTCCAAGAAGCTTCTACTAAAACTGCAAAGAATGTCAAAATAGCATTGGATGAACTTGAGCCTTTTCCCGAGATTTACATGTCAATTTCAAAAGCATTTTCTGGACTAAGAGTGTCTGACTAAGCTGCTGCATTACCCTGTTCACAGTCTGCTTCATTTACACAAATATCCACTACAGAACAGGAGTTTTAAATGATTTAAATAATATTAATGATCATTGGCTGTTATTGCAGGTTATACAATTGAACAGTTAAATAGGTCAAAAATGTCTAAAGGATTTCTTGCTTTTCACATTACAAACAGAAAGAAATTTCTGTTAATTTTGAAGGAGTATTTGAGTTGCTTTGTATTGAATTACAAATTAATCAGAAAACCATTCTATTTGCAGAGGTTTATTGCCCTCTTAATGGACCCTTTAGCTCTTTCCTTGACATTCTTATGGGTGTATTGGAAAAAGTTCATAGTCTGAATTTTGATATTATATTTATGGTTGATTTTAATATTAACTTATTGGATAGAAACTCATCAGTGGCAATTGATATTTTATCTTCTATGACTTCTTTTGGTTTATTGCCTTCTATTTTGATCCCAACATGTATCACTGAGTTGTCTACCACTTTAATTGATAGCATATTTTCCTCTATTTCTTCTCAAAATAGTACTGTAATTATTTTGGATATATCAGACCATATTTCTTTATGCTCTAAGTTTGATGTGTTGCATACCCATGACATGTTAAATCATTTGTTAAAAGGCAACATTTTCTCACAAATGACAAGCATCTCTCAAACCTTAGGTCAAAACTATCAGAAGTATCATGAGAATTTGTGGATGATTTTAATATGCCTATAAACAATGTGTTTGAAAAATCTCATGGGGTGATCAAGGACACTTTCATTGAGGTATGTCTACATGATCAGAAGAAAAACGATTCCAAGAGCTCAGCCCCATTGTGTCCATGGATGACTCCTGGATTAGTAAAGTATGCTAAGCAAAAAACTTATCTTTAGAAAATTTACAAGAATCACTCTACACCTGAGCAACATCACCATTTCAAAGAATATTGAAATATATTTAATTCAGCAACATGTATAGTTAAAACAGATTATTATTGTAAAAAATTTTCAGAGTGCAGGAAAGACGTAAAAAAAAATGGATTATTATAATTTTATTGTTAAGCCCGGTCATTCACCTCCATCATTACCAACAAAGCTCAAGGTAGATGAAAAAGATATTGATAAAGAAGAAGAAGTAAACAGGAATTTATATTGTATCTTACTTTAATTGGTCATTTGACAGCTAATTCTGTATCTGAATCAAGATCTAATAGTGATTTTACTAGAAATTTGAGTCCTTCTTGCCACAAATCTTTTGTGCTTGAACAAGTGGCTGAAACAGAGGTTTCTCAGATAGTTTCTAATTTAAAGAGATCATCTTCTTCAGGACCTGATTTAGTTCCCACTACTGAGTAGTCAAGTCTATTCTCCCAGCAATAATGACTCCATTAGCAAAATCAATAAATAAGTCATTTGAATGTGGAGTTTTCCCTCAAGCACTGAAATCCATGCCTGTAATTGTCACCCACTAAGGTGGTAGCAAGAGTGATCCTTAAAATTACCAGCCTATTTCCTTTCTTTCTACATTTTCAAAGGTTTTTGAAAAATCATTCCATTCTTGTTTGGCAGATTCCTTTGCAGTGAAGAAATTTTTTCATGAGCATTAGTTTTGGTTTTGTCCAAAGCATTCTAATGAACAGGCTTGTATTGGCCTTCTCAATTTTGTGAATATTGCTTTAGACTTGAAGAGAACACCAGTGTCAATTTTTTTGAATGTGAGAAAAGCTTTTGACAGTTTGTCCCATGATATTCTTTTTGCAAAATTTTTGCATTTTGGTGTTTGGGGAAAGGCATTAGAATGGTTACAATCTTATCTTCATGGCTAGTTTATTTCTTTTGATCCCAGAGTCTGATATTAAGGCCAAAGTAGACTTTGGAATTCTACAAGGATCTATCCTTTGTCCTTTGCTTTACACTGTATATGCCAATGACTTATATTGGGCTATAAGAGATCTGCCAAGGTCCATTTGCTCCAATATATGTCACCCAGGTGAGTTGCAGTATCCTAATTCAATATATATTGAACAAAACATAGATTTATTTGCATATTCTGATGATCATACACTTGTTTGTGCTGAGTGGGATCAAAATAATTTGGTAATAAAGCTTCAAATACTGATGGACAGAGGTTATGAGTGGTTTGAAGCAAATTGTCCTGCTCTAAATGTTTCCAAGTCCCAATTTTTGTTTTTTTCCAGAATTGGCTGGCAATTCCCTGGTTTGAATATTATTCCAAGTTCTAAAGGTATTATTTCTAGATCATAAAATAGGTTTGTTAGGTTTCTAGAAGTCCTTGTCAATGAGAATCTTCCATTTAAGGACCATCTTAACCTTCTCTAATTAAAAGTGTCAAGAAACTTAGCAAAGGTATATTTCTCCTGGATGTATTTTAAAGCTTCTTTATAATTGTCACATACAGCCATATATAAATTACTGCTCTACTTTTTGGGTGAGTACTTTCCCATCCCTATTAAAACCATTTTCTCTTCTTCATGAAAAGGCCTGTTAGTTAGTTTCAGATACAAATAGTATGTCAAAAAATTCTTTCCCTAGGTTCTATCCACAGTATTTCTTATATTATGCTATTTTTATTCATAAATATCTCCACAGTCAACAACTCTCTTGCTTTTTGAATTAGTCAAACAGTTTGTGGTAACAAACTGTAGTAAGGAGCAACCTGGCTCAATAGTAAACGAAACTCTAAAAAACGGAATTTTGATGCTAAAAGATACATCAAAAGAATCGAATTTTCACGCTGATTCTAAATATACAAGTTTCAATTAATTTAGTCTTTGTCATCAAAAGTTACAAGCCTGAGAAAATTTGCCTTATTTTGGAAAATAGGGGGAAACATCCCCTAAAAGTCATAGAATCTGAACGAAAATCACACCATTGCATTTGGCGTATCAGAGAACTCTACAGCAAAAATTTCAAGCTCCTATCTAAAAAAATGTGGAATTTCGTATTTTTTGCCAGAAGACAAATCACAGGTGCGTGCTTATTTGTTTGTTTTTTTTTTCCCCAGGGGTCATCATATCAACCAAGTGGTCCTAGAGTATCACAAGAGGGCTCATTTTCACGGAAATGAAAAGTTCTAGTGCCCTTTTTAAGTGATAAAAAAAATTGGAGGGCACCTAGGCCCCCTCCCACACTAATTTTTTTCCAAAAGTCAATGGATTAAAATTTTGAGATAGCCATTTTGTTCTGCATAGTTGAAAACCATAATAACTATGTCTTTGAGAATGACTTACTCCCCCACAATCCCTGGGGGAGGGGCTGCAATTTTCAGGGAGATTTTTTTTTTGGTTTGGAGGGTTGGGTTGATGGGAGGGGGCTATGTGGGAAGATCTTTCCTTGGAGGAATGTGTCATGGGGGAAGAAAAATTCAATGAAAAGGGTGCAGGATTTTCTAGCATTACTTTAAAAAAAACAATGAAAAAATAAACATGAAAATGTTTTTTTCAATTGACAGTAAGGAATAGCATTGAAATTTAAAATGAACAGAGATTAATACATATATGAGGGGTTCTAAAAATACTTTAACATAAAGAGCAAGGTATTTAGGAGGAGATAAATACCTTGCTCTTTATGCTAAAGTATTTTTAGTAATTTCAACTATTTATTCTATGGCCTTTTTGATTTAGGGGTCATTCTTAAAGAATTGGGACAAAACTTACAATTTAGTGTAAAGAGTGAGGTATTAACAAGGGTACCAACCCCCTTGTAAACATAATTAAAATATAAGAACATAAAAGTTTGTTATGTAAGTTAATTCTTAAGTTATGCATATTTTTTACTAATAAAAATGTTTGTTAAAAATTAAAAGTTCTAGTAGTCTTTTTAATTAACCGAAAAATTGGAGGGCAGCTAGGCCTCCTTCCCCACCCCTTATTTCTCAAAATCATCTGATCAAAACTAAGAGAAAGCCATTTAGCCAAAAAAATAAATATACAAATTTCATTTCAATAATTTATGTGCGGAGAGCCAAAATCAAACATGCATTAATTCAAAAACATCCAGAAATTATATAAAAAAAACTAGTTTTTTTAACTGAAAGTAAGGAGCAACATTAACACTTAAAACAAACAGAAATTACTCTGTATATGAAATGGGTTGTTCCCTCCACAATCCCTTGCTCTTTACACTAAAGTTTGACTCTTTGCCACAATTCTACTTTTTAAAACAATTAAAAGCTTTAGCATAAAGAGCAAGGGATTGCAGAGAGGACAACCCATTTCATATATGGAGTAATTTCTGTTTGTTTTAAGTTTTAATGTTGCTCCTTACTTTCAGTTAAAAAAAACTATTTTTTTTATTTAATTACAGCCCTAAGTTAGTGTAAATCTTCATGGAGCTCATAACTCTGAAATTTTATTGGTTGTTAGAACTCCAGCTGAGAGGTTAGATTTTAGCCCTATATATGCATGTAGTAAGGTTTGGAACTCCCTGCTGAAGAATATCATAGA
Organism: Artemia franciscana; assembly: GCF_032884065.1. Lineage (NCBI taxonomy): Eukaryota > Metazoa > Arthropoda > Branchiopoda > Anostraca > Artemiidae > Artemia > Artemia franciscana. The sequence continues at coordinate 29,712,685 of NC_088870.1, forward strand.
TAGCCACTCCATCAGGGTCTTCAAAACATTAATGAAGTCATCTGGGTTAATTTTTCTTCTTTATTATTTTTGTACAAGCAATAATAGTAATGTATATTTGTCAGTTAAATTGAGTGTAAATAGCCTAATAATAAAAAAATTGATATAACTATTTGCTTTTCTCTGTTTTCTTTCTGTTATTTTTTTCCTCTCTATATTTATATCCCTTATCCTGTATTATGAATATTGACTGATAACTTTTTTCCCTATGTTCACAGGCCATTGAGCCTTTTGTGCAGATGTTAAAATAGATGCATGTATTGGTTATTTGATACTGATAAAGTTGAAGTTGAAATAGTAGGCCTAGTAGTAGCAGTAACCTAATAATAATAGCCTAGTAGTTGCAGAACTAGAAGGAGTAGTAGTATGATGCAAATATTGTCTCCTGGTTAGTTCAAAATCCCACATAAAAAGCGTTGTAAGTTCTAATATCACATGTGAAACTGTTCCTAAGATATTTCTGATACACCCTTTTGACAACCTGGATACAGATGGCAGGTTGTCACATATAAAACAGAAATTTTCAAAAACATTCTCTGACAATTTCGCCTTCAGATCCTTAGGTATAGTAGCCACAGAAGTAGTATAACTACTAAACTTAATAAAATTAGCCATTGCTACGACACTGTTGTTTTTGCCCTTTTGATAACATTTATTATTTAAGAATTAACGACGCTTCTTGACTACTAAGGTTCCTGCAGTGCATTCCTGCAGCGTGATTCGATCTCTGGGTCCCGTATTACCCTTTTGATAACAAACTACCTCATTTAATATTTTTAAAATATTCTGCGCATAGTCAGTTCTACAAATTGCCCAAATTCGCAGGCTAAAGAGTGATTTTGGGTACAACAGTCAAAAATACTTTTTGGCCTATTGCGGGCACAGTTTGCACCGCGAAACGCTCATGGTCCGTTTCCCCGTGTACTTTTACTTGTCCGATTACTTATCTGAAATCCAAGCGTTTTATGAGATACACATGACGTCAGAGGCTACTCGGATTACCCCCTCGAACGCTCGGGATTACTTGTCCGTGGGCCTGCACTTTCTAACCCCGAAAAGAAAAAGATTATTGAGGACAAGTGACGTCAGTGTTATGTATTTCTTTTTAAATGGATTAACATGTGAAATCGGAAAGACAGGGAAACTGTAAATAGCTTTTTAGTGACCTGTAAGTAGTCTTATGCATATTCCTTAGGATCTAAAGGGTTTTTGGTATTCTAGACCCGTCTTGCATAGGTATAAGAAAAGTTTTTTGGTTATAAGAAAAGTTTTTTGGTGATTAAAAAGGTTGGTTCTTAGGAAGGCAGCTATCATTACCTTAAATCACAGCTTGGAGAGATATAAGGATTATCCATCCTTGTGATGCTCCACGAGAAAAAAGAATTCGTTTGATGTAGATTGTGGATTGTTAGACTGTTAGATTGTTTAGACTGGTTGTAGATTGTTAGACTCTTGTGGAGGACTCTGCAGCTTCCCAATTGTAAAGGAACTCCTGGCAGAGCCATTCCCTATCAAGGTGGGACTTGAACATATCAGTTGAAGTAGCAGAAACTGTTTCTTCATAGAGCTGGTTCCACATATTGGTGATTCTTTGGCTGAAGAAGTGGCTTCTATGTCTACTTGTGGAATACTTTCATATTTCAATTAATCATTAATCATATTGGTGAGTTAGTCAAATATTACTATATCAAGCAAGCCTAGTTTCTAAATCATCCTATAATTTTTAGTTGAAAAAATTTAGAATGATTAGGCCAATACCTATAGTCTTTTATATAGTCTATATTTGTTGAGATTGCTATTTAAACAGGATTTTTAAGGTAAAGTAGGATAAAATTTTACTTTAGCTACTTTTGGCTATCTTTGAAAGAGGTTAGGCTAGGAAAATTAAACTTTCAGGGATGTGTCTGCAGGCTAAAGTATGTCCTGGGAAGGTATTTTGAAGTACCTACTTCTACTTCTTTTCCCTCTAGAGGGTCCTGAAATTTTTGTGTGCCTTATTTTTTGGTTACCAGTTTCTTTTTCTCTGGCCTTAGTTCTGGAAAGACAATTCCTGTTGATTGAGCAGAACTTTAAGCCATAACACTGGTTTTTTCTAATTTTAGAAATAATCTTTTATGCCACCTCATTATAGGTTAAATATGTGGCTTATATTATTTATTCTCCATGAATTTTCGTTTTATTTGATTTCATTGATGTCAGTTGCTTTCTGTTAAAAATACATTTATTTTTTTACATCAAGCTTCTTCTTTTGTGAAAAAATTTGAACTGTGTTTTTTTTTTTTACATGTTGTATAAAATGTATAATGTTCATAGATAAAATTTTCATGATAGAAATGTATAAAATGTTCATAGATTCAACTAAAAGTCTTTTAGGCATCTTATATCAAAATACATCTGACACATTTTAATATTTGTTTTTTAGATGACATAGGACACTGTTAAAGTTTTGCCTTTGCTTTGCTAAAAATTGTCTTAAAAAGTGCCAACTTTAGAGAGTTATGTTAATATTCTTCTTGCTGATCAGTATAATTGTTTTTAAAATTCCTTCTGTTTAAAGCATTTTAGAGAGATTCTGAGCCAACCATGGGTATATTGTTGTCATAAATGATTTTTCTCAAATGGGCTGGTGGAAAACAAATAGAACATATAATTTCTCTTTTTTTATTATTTCAAGACTGAAATATCACAAAACTAAGTGTTCATATTGCTGATTGTATCTTAAGTAAATATAATCCCTGATGGAGTTGTGGTGATACCTGTCTTAAAGTTTATTTGTCTAAATAAAGTACATATTGTTTATGGGACAGCAGTAAAAAATGGGAGCAACTATGACTTGAGTTGTTTTTTTTTTCAATATTTTCTTTTTCCAAATGATTTTTGTTCTCTGGTGACATTTGTGTTCCTTCCTAAGTGGCTGGCACTCTAGATTGAGAATCCTCTATCCAAAGGGCACAGGTATAATTCCTGGATGATGTGACTCCATAAGTTCAGCCAGAATTGGCCCAAACTTAACAAGTTACCTAGAGAAATCTGGGGACAAGAAGGGCATGCAAAAGCATAGGATGACTGGCCCCTAGCTTCCTATTGCACTTCCTGGCTAAAGGACCACCTGGTCCTTTACTGGGCTTCTGACTTAGCCATAGAAGCTTTCTTTTAAACCCATTAAATATAAGTACAAAGGAAGAAATGCCAGTAAGATGGTCCTTCCTTTTCAATGAATTGTTGATGTATAGACAAGAGTGTAGGTCATAAGAGGTGGCTGGTGAATGTTTTGCAAGGTTTAAAAATTTAGGGCAATTACTCAGGTTGGGAACTCAGCACAAAAGTAAAATCTTGTGAATGGCTTTTATTTGTGAATGTTATATTTATGCAATGTCAAGCATTTTAAAGTTAATCTTCATTGTTTTGTTTTAATTTTCATGGCCCTAGGACTTTAGTGTATTAATACCGACTTATGTCCATCCATTTTCTTTTAAACAGAGAAGAGTCCTAGGTTTCCTAGCTTCAATAAATTTATATGCGATCTTGAGACCAGGGTTACAAAGTAGGTCAAAACTTGCAAATGGAACTGTGGTATGATTAATTAATTTGTAAGAAATGTATATCAATTTAAAGATTAAAAAAATCATGTAGAAAACAAACAAGACAAATAAATAAAAGTATCGCTTTACAACCATTTAATGAAGTATGACAAATGTAGATCATCCCTTAGATTGAAATGAACAAAGCTTCAATTATGAATCTGTTTTCTTTAAACAGACTGAAGGGGCAAACCTCCGAGCTATGACAAATTCAATCTCACTTTTGGTCTCTTTCCTTTTCAATAGGAACTTCCTTTGGATTTTTTTCAACTAAGTAAAAACAGTAGGGACAGGATCAGGTATAAGTGACCTTCCATTTAACCTACATACCCAGAGGAAAATCATGCAGCTATACTAATAATTGGTAAATTTTTTGTTGTTCATATTTTTGATTTACAAATAAAGTGAACATACCCCTTGATGCATTTTTTATGTTTTTTTACAAACATAATAAGTGCTCCAATTGCAAGTTTTTGAGCTCTTGAAAATGACCAAAATATACCCAAATAGTTTTTGGGTATAAAAAAGCATAAAACATTGGTCTCAAACTTACTGTTTCATTATTAATCTATTTTTTAAATGTTGTATAATCTATGAGCACTGATTTTCCACAATTAAGTTAGATTAATAAATTATACAATATTATGCTGTTTTTCTTCTTCTTTGATGCCAAATTTTCAATTAAAATATGTGTTTTTGGTCATTTTTGACAAAATAATGTATGTTTTTCACTGCTAAAATTTGTTAGGTTGAGTAAGGTCAAAAAGTGCTTAAACTTGAACTAGAAATATAAGCAATTATTATATTTGTAAAGAACATACAAAAAGGCATCAAGTGGTTCCAATTCCAGAATTTGTATGAGGGTATACAGACTGCATACAGTCCTTTCACCCCTTTGACTTCAAGATGGCACTAGCAATCCTTCTTTTTCATCCTCTCTTCTGTTTGGTTTGTGGGAAGTGCAAGTACTTGAGCTGCCTGTCCCCAGCAGTTTAAAGCCAAGAGGCTGGCTGGTACCAATACAGCTCTTCCTACTCACTCTTGCTCTCTTCTGCACAGTAGATCTTCATTAATAAATTAGCTCGTTTTCCATTGTCTTTTTAATAATTTTGATCATCACCCTATAGATTGCTCTTTCAGTATTAGGAGGTAGTTGTAAGCTAATGATGGAGTCAAACATTTCTTCAATCTTTTGTTTTTTACAAATTATCTTAATCTTATTAGTTTTGGGTGCAAGTATATGGCAATCAAAAAATATGTGTTGGGGAGTTTCCTCTGTTGTTAAACACCACCTGCATAGTGGAGAATGATATAAATTCCATTGAATTGGACAGAATTCAGAAAAAGATATCCTGATTTCAGTCTATAGTACTGCACTGTGTCTTCTGTAGAACGAAATGGGGAATTTCGAAATGGTAGACACTTTATTTGTCCATGGTGTTTCATAATATCTTGTAGGTTCCCCAATTTTGATTCTGGTTGGGGGTCAATATTTGCTGCTTCATTTGCTAGCCTATCAGCAGTCACGTTATGAATCAGTCATTTATGACTAGGAATATGCTGGAAGCAAACAAAAATACCACATTTATTTAATCTTTGTAGATCATCTCTTATTAATTTCAAATTAATAAGATTTATTTTTTAAATTTAAATTTATTTTCTTATTAATTGAATTGCATAATTTGAATCTGTAAGGATTAACATATTCTTTGACGAAAGGTTTAGTCTGGCCATAGTTTCAAGTGCTTTATTTATAGCAAATAACTCTGTTGACAGAATGGAGTGTGGGATGGAAGAGTTGCTGATATATTCAAGGAAACATGAGGAATACACACCCCTGCTCCTGCTCTTGATCCTTTTACTGAACCATCCGTGAAGGCTAGAATATGTTCAGGAAAGTGTGAGGATATCTTATTAGCAAAGAGTTGACAGACTCTTCAAGTGGTATATTCACTTTATTTGTAAGTCAAAATATGAACAACAAAAAATTTACCCCTAACATGCCTAATTTGCAAATATATAGCCCAAATTATATATTTCCAATGTTTTCTGCCACCTTTTACTTGTTTTTCCAGTTCTTGTTTTGCCACAGTTGCTTCAATTAACAGGTACTAGGGTTGAGGGATAGATTGGCAGAATCAATAGAAAATATGTAATTTCAGCTATAGATTTCCATATTAGGAGGGTTGGGGCTAAAGTAAAGCAGGACTGCATGTAGAATGTGTTAGCTATAATTATTATGTAAATTACAAAGAATCATCTTTTTTTAACAGGGTTTCTTCTATAGGTCTACAGGTCCTTCTCTTGGCTTATATCAAGCATTATATAACCAGAGAAGAATAAGTAGCAAAAAGCTATATATACACAAGCACATGTTATTTAACAATGACTTCTCTAGTGCTTAACTATGACACCTTAGTAATATTGACAAGAAATGAGTAACAGAAAAAGTAAAATTTAGTGTAAATGACAATCAGGAACTGGATACTGGCTCAAGGGGGCCAAAAACAGGGCTATATAATTGGAGTTCAAAGAAGGTGGTGATTTTTTAGTGAAAAAAAAAACACTTCTCTGGCTAATTTAGGACTTTAAATTGATTAGCCTACTGAAATTTTCCTATCTTATGCAATTGAAATATTTTTCCCTTTTCAGAGCATTAAGACAATTTATCATAATAAACAATATCCAAAGCATCTTGAATGGAATGACTAAAAAAGGCAAATGACAACCACAATTTGCAATCTTACAATTAAAGTTCTGGCCACACAAACTGTATTAGGCTACCCAGCTCTGAAATAATTACTGAAGGTGTATTTGCCTGTAAAATTAGAAACAGGCCCGAAGCCCCAGCCTCTTCCTTGTCAGAACTTCACATAGCATTAAAGCAATAATATAGGTTTACATGTGAAAAATGTTGCTATTCTCGTAGTTATTCGTGCTGTTTCAAGTGACACGCGGTCATATAAGTATTTGTTGTTATCTTTTAGGGGTTAAACCCCGATAAGGGGAAATCCCATTGGACAAATAAAAGAACACGGGGTTTAAGTGTACTAAGATTAGTTTTAAGGTAAGTTTTTTAATCGTTTCAATGTAGAAGAATAAAGAATTGTCCATGAAAATGTAGCTGGTCATAGCGCTGAATTTGAAGATGTGCGCGCACACGAATATCCCGTAATTAATATGTATTTAGATCATTGTCATGCATAAAAAGTTCTGAAATATATATTGATGTAAGACAGATCATGTAATTGCATTTTATATGTCTATATTTGAAAAAATTCTTATTAGACAAAAAAAAACATTCAATGTACCATTTGCTAAAGTGCTACACATGATGAAATAGTTCTAAAATAACAGTTTCTCGATGCACATCACAACCCTGTAGCCAGTATTATCCCATTTCCTCGTGATTACATCCCTTTTTAGGCCTCATTACGTAGACCAAATGGTTATAAGAATTTCAAAGAGCCTTTGACGTAAATTGGGGTTGCCACCTCCCCCTTTAAGTATTAATATACCCTTGTATTGGTATTTTCATTGAAAAATAACAATTTTTAATATTGTCATTGAAATAAATATGAAAAGCAAAATTGCCCCCCTGGATTTTGAAAGATACAGTTTTTACAACCCATATCCTAATATTCTGATATGACATCGCTATGAAAAGGGTGCATTTGATAAGAATTTCTGAACTCCATTCACTAGAGTCTAGGGCTTATTTTCAGGGTAAATACCAATCATAGGGCAGACTTTCGAGTTTGAGCCCTTACAATTTCATATATCATCAGATCAAAATTTCAAGTTAACTATTTTAATCTATAGGTAAAAAAAAATCCAAAGATAAGCCTTCAGATTTGCTGTCGAAGGGAAAAGGCTTGAACATTATGCAGATGGGAAATACAAATTTCTAGGAATTATATAAAGATTTCTACTCACTTTGTTTAATCGGAGGTTCCTAAGTGAAGCCCTTGATGCCATAGCCTCTTCACCTCTCCAGCCAAAACAAAAACACGGCAAGTTGCTCTAAAAAGGGTACACATGACACACCATATTGAGTCTAGAATCCTGCAATGATTTTCAGTCTAAAAGCCCATACTACCTTTTTTAAAAGCCATTCTGAAGACTTCTTAGCCTCTTCCCTTGCTTATAAAATGTCCCTGTTCATTCCTCTCTTGGAAATCTTAATCAAGTACCAGAATTTCCGTTTTATCGTTTTTAACCGTTTCCCTTGTTCGGCTGGTACACACTCAATGAAGTCCAAGAAAATAATCTTAACGAATTTTCAACACAACGGCTTGAAAGCAAAAGACTTTCGAAACAATTAAGTGCTGTCAAAAAACTCCTGATTTTATCAGACATATCACATGACAGGATTAACACAGTGTACGTAGAGTTGAACTTCTGGTGATTAGTGTTCAGTCAAATCTGGCACGTTTGAAAAAACACACAGTTATTCTAAAACACGTGGGAATGATAAAAAAAAGATTGAACATATTTTTTTCCCTTGTTTGGCTGGTAGACACCCAACGAAGTCCAAAAAATAATCTGAACCACTTTTCAACACAACGGCTTGAAAGAAAAAGACTATCAAAACAATTAAGTGCAGTCAAAAAACTTCTGATTGGATCAGACAGATCACATGACAGGATTAATACAGTGCACATATAGTTGAACATCTGGCGGTTAGTGTTCAGTCAAATCTGGCACGTTTGAAAAAATACAGGGCTATTCTGAAACATGTCGGAATGGTGGAAAAAATATTGAAAATAGAAAAATAAACTTTGGATTGGCTTTAAAACAGATAAAAGGTAATAAAGTAGTTCATTCTCTTATTCAATAAGTAAAAACCTTAGCAACAAAAAACTTAAATTTAAAAGTAAGGAGCCAAGTGAGTCAGTTGCAGACTTTTTTTAATAAGAAAAACCAAAGCTCAATAATCAAAAATCAATTGATGACATGTCTCGCCCTCGGCACCTTTACAAGGAAATTGCCTCAAGTTCTCAAGTTAAATTTCAGACATGCTATGAAAAATGTATGGCATCTATATCCTTTGGCTGGTTTTCACTCAAGCAAGCCGCATTCTATGTAGTCAATTCAGATGGTCGGTAAAACTCCCTGCAAACATATATTATAAAATCACGGGCCTGCAGCAAGCCCGCTGATTCAGACGCATTCCATACGGCTGGTCAACTGCAGAATGAATGAATGAATCAATGAATGAACTTTATTATACGTAAAAGTATAAAAAAAACAAAAAGTTCTGAGTATTATTAATAAACAAAAACGATAAACAGCAAGAAAACAAATTCAAACTAAAAAAAAGACAATATGGACTAATTAACCAGCATCAATATGGAAAAAAGGCTGCAGAGGGTCGTAAACGTGAATAAAGTAGATAGTCTTTTTACACAGATCATCACTGGAAGACTGAATCCAAGAAGGCATATCTATTAAACCAAATCGAGCAATTATTTTTCTGTTTTGGTGCCATCTAGGAAGCCGGAGGAGGAATTTGCAATATCTGAAATAAACCGCAAGTAGAGTATGGGGATTTTTCTTACGAAACAGATGAGCCATGCCTGATAAAAACAAAAGCACAGGAGCGCAATAAGCAATATAAATCATGCACAAACCGTTGTGGTTGCAACAGCTTTTGTTTGGGGATATTTTTCCATAAGCGACGCGAAGGTTTTTCACGGCTTGATTCGCTAGAGATGAAAAGGTAGTGGAAAGTGTTGGACCGAGACACAGACCAAGCCAACTAACTAAAGAAGAACATGTCAGAATTGCAGTCCCAGCAACGAATGGAGCGACCATATAAGGGCTATTAAAACAAATAAACTCGCATTTAGACGCATTAACTGACAGTCCAATCTTAGATAGCTCTTAGGTTAATATAATAAAATTGGAAAGCAATCCACGGCTAGTCCGGACAACAAGAAGAATGTCATCTGCATATGCAACAGAAGACAAACCAATATTACCGTAAGAAACAGAACTTTTAAGGGGACGCAGGAACGAAGCAAGCACACATTTAAATATACTATAAGACAATACGGCAGAAGTTGCAACCTATCTATTTCTAGCAGCAGTTTTCACACCATGAAGTGGCAAAAACCATGAAACTAAGTCGAAAATCTTCTGAGAAAAAAGGAATAAAACAAGAGCTAAGAGCTCATATGGCACTTATGACGAGGTTGGAAGAACCGAGAGCTCATATGGCATGAGCTCTAGCAAAATTATAAAAATCCATAGATTAATTTAAAAGAAAAATCAGAGGTTTGATGCTGATTGGCATTTAAAATAAGAGCCCTGAGACACAAGGTCCTTTTAAAAATCGAAATTCTTTAAGATCCGATCACCCACTCGCAAGTTAAAAATACCTCACTTTTCTAATTTGTCCTCTCCCTTCAGCCCCCCCCCCCCCCAGATGGTTGAATCGGGGAGATCAACTTTATCAAGTCAATTTGTGCAGGTCCCTGACACGCCTACCAATTTTATTGTCCTAGCACGTCCAGGAGTACCAAACTCGCCAAAGCACTGGACCCCCCTAACTACCCCAAAGAGAGTGGATCCAGTCCGGTTTCGTCAATCACGTATCAACAACATTTGCTTATTCTACCCACCAAGTTTCATCCCGATCTCTCCACTCTAAGCATTTTCCAAGATTTCCGGTTTCCCCCCTCCAACTCTCTCCCAATGTCACCAGAACTGGTCGGGGTTTAAAATAAGAGATCTGAGACATGAGTTCCTTCCTAATATCAATTCAAAAATACCTCACGAACGGTCACCCGCTCTTAAGCTAAAAATACCTTAATTTTTGTAATTTTTCCGAATTAACACCCCCTCCAACTCCCCCAAAGAGAGCGAATCCATTTCGGTTATGTCAATCACGTATCTAGGACTTGTGCTTATTCTTCCCACCAAGTTTCATCCTGATTACTCCACTCTAAGCGTTTTCAAAGATTTACAGTCCCCCCAAATCCTCCCAATGACACTAGATCCGGTCGGGATTTAAAACATGAGATCTGAGTTACGAGGTCCTTCTAATATGAAATTTCATCCGATGAAATTCAAGATCCGATCAATCCTTCGTAAGTTAAAAGTACCTCATTTTTTCTAATTTTTCAAAATTAACCCTCCCCCCAACTCCCCAAAAGAAAGTGAATTCGTTCTGTTTATGTCAATCACGTATCTAGGGCTTTTGCTTATTTTTCCCACTAAGTTTCATCCCGATCCCTCCACTCTAAGCATTTTCCAAGATCTTAGATTTCCCCCTCCAATGTCACCTGATCCGGTCGGAATTTAAAGTAAGAGCTCTGAGACATGATATCCTTCTAAATATCAAATTTAATTAAGATCCGATCAAATTTTTCCAAATTAACCGTCCTAAAGATGGTCGAATCGGGAAAACAACTATTTCTAGTTTAATCTGATCTGGTCCCTGATACGCCTGCCAAATTTCATCGTCCTAGCTTATCTGGAAGTGCCTGAACTAGCAAGACCGGGACTGACAGACCGACAGACCTAAAGAATTTGCGATCACTGTATGTCACTTGGTAAATATCAAGTGCCATACAAAGTAATTTTTCTCTGGGGACGGAGTATTTGGTTGAAGGTTGGCTTCAGTATGACTTATTTTGGAAAAGGATTATTACCAGGCTTTCGGCAAGCCATGGGTGGAAGTACTTATAGGCCCTACTAAACTGAAGGAAAACTTGACTTTCTTAAAACTTGAAACCCCCTCCCCCTCGCCCTATTTTAGGTAGGGCTTGTGATATCAGAGCTCGATATGAGCTCTGATTCTAGTCATCTTTGATCTAGCTTTCATTTGGATCCGTTGCTCCATTCGCAAGTTATACTAAATTAAACCAAAAGCTTGACTTTTTTCAGCACTTAAAACCCACTCCCCCTCGTTCTATCTGAGCTAGGGTTTTGATCTCAAAACTTGATGCCTGTCATGGTCTTAGGCACCTGTGATTCAATCTTCACTGAGATGCATCAATCTCTCGCAAGCTACACTGAGTTAAATGAAAAACTCAACTTTTAATTAAGCTTGGGTCCCCATCCCAGAACTCAATGCATATCATACTCTTAGGCATCTTTATTCAATTTTCATCAAAATTCATCTCCATATGCAAGTTACAGTGAATTAAATGAAAAAACTCGAATTTGTTTTAACACTTAAAGCCCAATTGCCCTAATTGAGCTCAATTTTAATCCAAATAGTTCAATTTCAATACAAATCTGACTGGCGGTTCTCCCGCTATACTCGATTGCACAGACGGGCGGACAGACAGACAGACAGATCTCAAAAACCTATCTTGATGGATATTTTCCACTATCCAAATAGATGATGATACCTGAATGATGATATGCCATTGTTTTCCTTTTTTTGATCCAATTAGCCAATATGGCTACCTAAAAAGTTGCAAAATCCGTCCGTCCGTCCGTCCGTCCGTCTGTGTAATCACGTATAGGGGGAGAAACGCTGGTTGGATTTGGATGAAAATTTTGATGGTCAGATTTGGTGCCAAGGATCATGACACACATCAAGTTGAAAGACGAAGACCCTAGCTCAAATAGAACAGGAGGGAGAGGGCTTTACCTGCTAAAAACAGTTTTTTGTTTAATTCAGAGCAACTTGCGACTGGAGTGATGGATCTGAATGAAAATTGAACCAAAGAGGCCTAAGACCATGACGCACATGAAGTTTTGAGATAAAGACCCTAGCTCAAATTTAACAAGGGGGAGTGGGTTTTAATTCCTGGAAAATTTAAGTTTTCTGTTTAATTTAGTATAACTTGCAAATGGAGTAACGGATCCGAATGAAAACTAGACCAAAGATGCCTAAGATCAGGGCTCATATAAAGTTCTGGTACCACAAACCCTATCTCAAATAGGGCGAGGAAGAAAGGGTTTCAAGTCTTAAGAAAGTTGAGTTTCCCTTTAATTTAGTAGGGCCTATAACTTATGAATGGAGTGACAAATCTGAAGTCAGATTCGTCTGAATACCTGAATTTGCTGGAACGAATTTGACAAAATACCACTGCATCGGATCCAGCTAGAATTCCCTAGACTTGTTTATTGTATACAACATTTAGACGGGCAAAGATTCATAGCTTCAGTAGTTTTACCAATAATATGGTTTTGAAAATGATGAAATCTGGTTCAGTTGACGAGATGACAAAACTTAAACACTAATGTCAGAAATATAAGCCCAAATGGACTACAGTATGCAACATTTAGCACAAAACAAGGGATTTTAGCTCACTGTCGACCGGTGAACTGTGAAATAATTTCAATTTTCTTTGTTATATAACTTTAAAAAAAATTAAACCAAGCGTTAATCATACTATAATTTTGTTTTCGTCAAAAACAAATACCTTATTTCATATCAAAAAATAGGGTATGGAGCTGTATCCGAGTTTGATTTAAATCTAAAGGTGATGTTTTCTTGTACATTGCCAAAGCACACACACACAAAATTTTCGTGTCAAAGGTAAAGTATTTGAAAAACAAGTACATTAAAAGTATCTTAAGTAATAATTATTTCGTAATCTTACTTAAGTATCAAGTAATAAGTACACCCTAAAGTTTTTACTTAAGTACAAGTACAAGCATTGGAAAATTTTACTTAAGTAGTACTTCAAGTAAAAGTACTTCAAGTAAGTGACAGCACTGCAGCTGACCATTGGAATTTGGTTGGTTACAAGTCAGATAACAGTTTAGCATTTTAATTTTCACAATGGGCAGAAAAAAAAAGAACAAATAAGAGACAGGATAACCTGAGACATTGGTAAGTTCTATCTCAACGTTATAGTAGAATATATTACTTTTATTCATTTTCAAACAGTTCATGGTAACAAACTGTAGCAAGGAGCGACCAGGCTCAATAGTAACCAAAACTCTAAAAAACAAAGTTTTGATGCAAATAGTTACATCAAAAGAATTGCATTTTAATGCTGATTTTAAATATATAAGTTTCATCAAGTTTAGTCTTACCGGTCAAAAGTTACGAGCCTGAGAAAATGTGCCTTATTTTAGACAATAGGCGGAAATACCCTCTAAAAGTCACAGAATCTTAACAAAATCACACCATCAGAGTCACCGTATCCGAGAACCCTCCTGTAGAAGTTTCAAGCCCCTATCATAAAAAGGTGGAATTTTGTATTTCTGCCAGAAGACAGATAACGGGTGCGTATTTTTTGTTTTTTTTCCTTAGGTGTGATCATATCGACCTAGTTGTCCTAGAATGTCGCAAGAGGGTTCATTCTAACGTAAATTAAAAGTTCTAGTTCCTTTTTTAAGTGACCAAAAAATTGGAGGGCACCGAGGCCCCCTCCAACGCACATTTTTCTACAAGGTCACCAGATCAAAATTTTGAGATAACCCTGTTTAACTTAGTCAAAAACCTAATAACCATGTCTTTGGGGATGACTGAATCTACCACAGTTCCCGGGGGAGGGGCGGCAACTAATAAACTTTGACCATTGTTTACACATAGTAGTTGTTAATTATGAAGTGTACAGACGTTTTCAGGGGGATTTTTTTGTGTTGGGGTTAGGGTGGGTCGGGAGGGGGCAGGCTACGTGGGAGGATCTTTCCATGGAGCAATTTTTCTTGAGGGAAGAGAATTTCCGTGAAGGGGTCACATTATTTTCTAGCATCATTTATAAAAAGACAATGAGAAATTTTATTTTTTTTTCAACTGGAAGTAATGATCAACATTAAAACTTAAAACGAACATAAAATATTACTTATAAAAGGGGGTTCGTCTCTTCCACAATACCTTGCACTTTACGCTAAAGTATTTTAGTAACTCTAACTAGTTATTCTACGGCCTATGTGATTCAAGGGTCATTCTGAAAGATTTGGGACAAAATTCAAGCTTTAGTGTAAAGAACGAGGTGTTGACGAAATTAAGTCCTTCTTAATTTTCAACTTAAGAAGGAGAGATTGGATCTTATTGAAATTTGATATTTGGAAGGATATCATGTCTCAGAGCTCTTATTTTAAATCCCGACCAGATCCGGTGAAGAGGAAGTTGAGGGGAGATCTAGAATCTTGGAAAACGCTTAGAGTATAGGGGTTGGGATGAAACTTGATGGTAAAAATAAATACAAGTCCTAGAAACGGGAGTGACATAGCCGGAACGGATCTGCTCTCTTTGGGGGAGTTGGGGGGGAGGGTTAATTATAAAAAATAGACAAAATTAGGTATTTTAAGTTATGAAAGAGTGATCGTACCTTATAGAAATTTTATATTTAGAAGGACCCCGAAACCCAGATCTCTCATTTTAAATCCCTACCAGATCCAGTATCATTAGGAGGGGCGGAAATATTAGAAAACGCTTAAAGCGAAGAGATCAGGATGAAACTTGGTGGAAAGAATAAGCACAAGTCCAAGATAGGTGACTGATATAACCGGCTCGGATCCGCTCTTTTTGGTGGAGTTAAGCGGGGGGGAGTAATTCGGTAAAATTAGAAAAAATGAGGTATTTGTAACTTGCGAACAGGTGTTCAGATCTTAATGCAATTTTCTAGAAGGATCTTGTGCTTTAAAACTCTCATTTTAAATCCTGACCAGATCCGGCGACATTGAAGGGAGCTGGAGGAGGAAACCGGAATTCTTGGAAAACGTGAAAATGGAGGTATCTTACGAATGGGTGATCGGATCTTAATGAAACTTAATATGTAGAAGAAACTTATGTCTCAGATAATCCATTTTCAATTCGAATTGGATCCAAGGACATAGAGGGTTGGAGGGAAAAACAGAAACTTTGGAAACCGGAAATCTCGGAAAACGCTTAGAGTGGAGAGATCGGGATGAAACTTGATGGGAAGAATAAGCACAAGCTATAGATACGAGCTTGACATTACTGGTACGGATCCGTTCTCTTTGGGGGAGCTGGAAGTTGTTAATTTGGAAAAATTAGAAAAACTGAGGTGTTTTTAACATAAGAATGGGTTTTTAACTTAAGAATGGGTTGGATCCGCTTTCTTTGGGGGAGTTAGGTGGTGTGGTTCAGTGCTTTGGTGAGTTTAGTGCTTTTGGACGTGCTAGGACGATGAAAATTGGTATGCATGTCAGGGAGCTGCACTAATTGACTCGTTACAGTTGTTTTCCCCGATTCGATCATCTGGGGGGCTGAAGGGAGAGGAAAAATTAGAAAAATTGAGGTATTTTTAACTTACGAGTGGGCAATCGGATCTTAATGAATTTTGATATTTAGAAGGACCTCGTGACTCAGAGCTCTTATTTTAAATCCCGACCGGCACTAAGCCTCTGATTTTCCTTTTAAAGCAATCTATTGATTCTTTGAATTTTGCTACAGCTCATATCATATGAGCTCTTGGCTCTTGGCTCCTCTTGACCTCGTCACAAGTGCGGTATGAGCTCTTAGCTATTGTTTTGACGAATAGTATATAAATATAAGTAGTTTCAAAAATTTATTAAGTACCCCTAAGGGTTTTCTTCCTCCCTTACCTGTATTTATGACCCCAGGGCAAGGGTGCCCAATGTTTATTATGTACCTTCACGAAAATACCACTTTAAATGACACTAAATAGTATATGCATTACTCTCTAAAGTAAAGTATATGATTACCCCGATTCCAAACCGGTGTAATCAGTCATTTATGAACGAGCCTATTAATCATCAACTGTATGAGATGATGGGGAAAAACCAAAATATTCTAACATGCGGCACTATTAGGAATAAAATGATATCTCTGGAACTGAAATGGACGAATATCCTACAATTTTAGATAAAAAAAATGTTCGTATATTTTAAAGGCCTACAATCGGCGTTTCTTTACTTTTAAGAGCCAATAATGATTAAAATAATGTGTTTTAAAGAATAACGTTCTTTTTAACAATAATATTCATACATTTTATAGGCCTACAATCGATGTTTCTTTACTTTTAAAGTCCAATAATGTTTAAAATAATGTGTTTTTAAGAATAATGTTGTTTTTAAGAATAATGTTCTTTTTTAAAATAATGTTCATACATTTTATAGGCCTACAATCAGTGTTTCTTTAATTTTAAAGACCAATTATGTTTAAAATGATGTGTCTTTAAGAATATTGTCCTTTTTAAAAATAACGTTCATACATTTTATAGGCGTACAGTCGGTGTTTCTTTACTTTTAAAGGCCAATAATGTTTAAAATAATGTGTTTTTAAGAATATTGTTCTTTTTAAAAATAACGTTCATACATTTTATAGGTCTACAATCGGTGTTTCTTTACTTTTAAAGGACAATAATGTTTAAAATGATGTGTTTTTAAGAATAATTTTCTTTCTAAAAATAACGTTCATACATTTATAGGTCTACAATCGGTGTTTCTTTACTTTTAAAGGCCAATATTGTTATCTGCTTTGTAACCTAACAAATTCCAATTCGTATGAAGTGTTAAAAATGATATTGCCTCAAGGTGTTGTTGCCAATTATACATGTTTTCAACTTCCTTTTAAATCTG
Organism: Artemia franciscana; assembly: GCF_032884065.1. Taxonomy (NCBI): domain Eukaryota; kingdom Metazoa; phylum Arthropoda; class Branchiopoda; order Anostraca; family Artemiidae; genus Artemia; species Artemia franciscana. Next base: position 29,729,790 of record NC_088870.1, read on the forward strand.
GTCGTAATGCTAAGGAGATGTCAACATTCTTAATGATATTCTGGCAAACCCCTCAAGGAGTGCTTAAGCCAATGAAAAAGAAGGAAATCTTGAATACTAAGAATTATTGCTAAAAATCATCTCTCATAACTACAAACTTGAGAATCTTTGGGATTATTTATCGGTATAAGATCTACAAGACGATATAAAAATCAAGGCTGTATGATTAGTACAACCCTTTTAAATAGTAAAGGAAGAATATCTTAAATGACAAATTTTAAAGGAAACTGATGATAATAAAAAAAAAATTCACGGCCAAAAATTTTGAAATCTTGTGGCAAATCCAGAGGCTACTTTACAATTCTCTACGTATTCTAAAAGTAATTTTATTACTACTTTTAAAAATTAGAGGTGTCTAATTAATTTTTTATGAAGCTCTAAAGGAAAAAAAATGCAAATTTGTTTGGCCTATTCATGTTAAAGCTTTCAATGAAGCCACAGTAATTTTTTGTCAAAGAATCTGCTCGTATCTGTTGTTAATACGCATTTCACTGCTATAGGAAAATAGCATTGGCTTCAAACCTCGGAGATTGACCTTAAGTCAAGTCTTCACCTCCCGGAGCTTCCGGAGTCTGGGCTTCCAGATCATTCTTTGGCGTCTTCTTCCTGTCATCTGGAATACGAACCGGTCCGAAAGTATATCAAAATAATCCAGAAAAAGGGGGCTTTTGAGCTTTCAGGTTTCCGGAATTTTGGGGAATTCTGGAAAAACATGAGGGGGGCTGTACCCCCCGGTCACCCGTTCCAAATTTATGCATGCCTCAATATTCCGGATTCCCCCTTCCTCCACTCCCCCACGACCATTGGACCGAGTAAAGTTTTATTTACCAGTCAGTTTGATCGGGTTCTTGATTCTTCGATCCCTCCATTCTATCCGTTTTTCGCGCTTTCCGGTCTCCCCAAACTAGAACAAAATAACACACTTAGAAAAGTAAAATAATACACTTTGAACACAGCGACATAAAATTTAAACACATCGGCACTTTGAAAACAGATTTGTCCCTTTGAAAACAGATTTGGTATGGCTGGCTTTGGCCCACATCTTAAAAGCCATCCTCCTATATTGTGAAGCCGATTTCACCGGCACTCGAAATCGTTATTTTGATATAGACTAGGCTATTAGTCTGGCAAATACCGAATGTCTATAAGATCCGTGAGAATAGTGTATTCAAATTTGTACTATAGAATTCTTGAACTGCCAACAGGTTAAGAACTGGTTTCAAGTTAAAACATGTTATTTTGGTAAGAAAAAAACAGATAATAGAAGTATAAAAGTCGCCTAACCCCCTAGGAGAGGTCAGTGGCCTACTTCTTGGGTTGCACACGTGCAGGGATGTATAATTGTCCAGTTCCAGTAAACTTAGTACTTACCCTTAAAAAAATCTTTTTGCGTAAGGTAAAGAACGTCCTTATTGTACACAAATTATCCAGTGAACCATATCTGATCAGATCAGATAAAGCTATAAACTGAGAATCAAATCAAATCAACCCTTTTTTGATCACAATAATGGTGAGTCACGGGACAAGCTGCCGATAAATTCATTGATTAAAGTTCGCGGAAATGAAATTCCCTACGGGCAATGAAGACATATTTTGCAGTTTGCCAGAAAATTGCAAAAGATTATAAACGTCAAGTTGGACAGAGCTCAAAGCAACAGAAATCGGGAGATTATATCGAACGAAGGTAAATATGAGAAAAAAAAACACCTGAATATCTCTAAAAACATGAGAAAACATCTGAAAACATGAGAAAACCTTGAGAACATGAGACAAATTTTTTTCGCATGAGAAATCTTCCGAAAACATGAGCTCTCATGGGAAAACATGAGAAGTGGAAGCCCTGCAGCAACGACGAGATCCATACCCACACAGGCCAGCCAGATATTGCAACTGTTGTACGACAACGTAGATGGCGATACCTTGACGATTACGTGTGTCAAGTTACAGCCTTCCAAAAATGCTCCTCTACTGGCAACCGGTAGCCAAACATCCCACAGGAAGACCAAATTCCACATTTTTTTTACATAGGAGCTTGAAACCTTTGCAGTAGGGCCCTCTGATCTGCTGAATCTGATGGAGTAATTTTCATTTGGATCACTTGATGTTTGTGGATGTTTTCCCCTTTTTCAGAAATTGGACAAATTTTCTCAGGCTCGTAACTTTTGATGGGTACATTGAATTTGATGAATTTTACATATTTTGAATAAGCATTAAAATTTGATTCTTTCTTGCTGTATCTATTGCTATTAAGACTCTGCTTCTTAGAGTTTCAGTTACTATTGATTCGCATCGCTCCTTACTTACAGTTCGTTAGGACGAACTGTTTGATTCCAAATATGTTTTTGTATCGAGTTTGAAGTTAGACACCTCAAGTTATTAGTACATAAGAAAGTAAAAATAAAGAAAAAAAAGCAAAAAAAGGGAGAAATCTCAACAAAAACACAATGTCAAATTTTCCTTGCATTGCACAAGTACCCATGAGCTCATATCTAAAGTAGCTATTAATTCTGTATTTTCCTCCTGAACGGATGTGTGTTTTCTTGTTTTTATTATCATTTATTTCTTTTTTTTCTACCAGGAGTAATTTTATGAAAAAGCTTAAATTTTTTGTAGTTACAAAGAATACAGGCGCCAAATGTATTGGTTTTTTAAAATTCAAAACTAAATTGAAATATCAATATTACTTAGTCACGCTTATCACTTTCAGCTTGTCTTAAAAATGCCCTGCACTAGAAATTTTTATTTGACTTTAATCTTAGTTTTAATGTTTTAATTGGAAAAAACTACTTTGAAAGTGCTTTACATTCTATTATCACTGAGTCTGAAGGCGTTAAATATTTTATTGTTTGATAACCAAGTTCAAAACAATCGAAAGTGTTCAAAAATGTCCGTCCAACACCTTGGCATTTTTTTGTGTATTTTTTTGTAACTACTTCACTTTTTTCTTTTTTATATACTTTTTCTTTTATTAACATATTTTTTCATTGTCTATAGAAAAATGTTTGTCTCTAAACTTTACTATCATAGGCAGTGCAATACCGCTGCCTAAGTAAAGAGCGATGTGGGTACAATGTGTTATTATTGTTTATCTTTTTTCTTTTAGACCAGCGAACATCGTATAGAAGGAGTTGTCGTTGAAACTTAAAAAGTGGCTCATTCGAATTGAATTTGAAAGGGCTAGAGCTCTTTTTAATAGTCGAATGCGACTGGACGGCAACCAGACCCCCTCCCTCGTGCCCATTATTTCCCTAAACAAATCCAATCAAAATTTTGAGATAGCCATTTTGTTCAGCGTAGTTGAAAGGTCCGGAAATTATGTCTTTGAGGTTGACATCCTCCTCCCGCAGGCCTCAAAGCAAGGGTCTCTGTCTCTGTACCTGTCTCTGTACCTTTGTAGAGCCTGTCCGTCTGTTTGCATGTTTCGGTGTCTGTCTTTGTTGGTTTGTATGTGTCTGAATATGTGTTTGTGGGTAGTTTTTTTTTCTCTCTCTCTCTATCTCTCTCTCTGTACCTGTGTATCCGACCGTCTGGTTGCTTTTTCTGTGTCGGTCTTTGTGTGTTACTGTGTGCGACCCTGTATATTCTTGTGTTTTTTTGTCTTTCTTTCTCTATGCCTGTGTGTCTGACCCTCAATTTGCCTATTTCTGTGTCTGTTTATGTGTGTTTGTTTGTCTGACTTGTGTGTTTGTGTGTGTTTTTGTTTCTCTCTGTCTCTGTGTGTGTACCTGTGTGTCTAACTATCTGTTTGCCGTTTCTGTGTCTGTCTTTGGTGTTTAGGCGTCCGACCCTGTGTGTTTGTACGCGTTTTTGTCGTTCTTTCTCTATACCTGTGTGTGACTATATTTTTGCCTGTGTGTCTGACCGTCTAGTTTGCCTTTCTTTGTGTCTTTCTTTGTGTGTTTGTGTGTCTGACTCTGCGTGATTGTGTGTGTGTGTGTTTTTGTCTCTCTCTCTCTGTACTTATGAGTCTAAATGTCTGTCTGCCTGTTTCTGTGTCTGTCTTTTGTGCTTGTGGGTCCTACCCTGTGTGTTTGTGTGCATTTTTGTCTTTCTCTCTCTATGCATGTGTGTCTGACCGTCTGTTTTCCTGTTTTTGTGTCTGTTTTTGTGTATCTGACCCAGTGTGTTTGTCTTTGTTTCTCTCTCTCTCTCACTCTCTCTTCATCTCTCTCTCTCTCTCTCTCTATCTCTCTCTCTCTCTCTGTCTTTCCCCCCCCTCTCTCTCTTTCTCCCTCTCTCTCTCTCTCCCTCTCTCTCTTTCTCTCTCTCTCTCTCTCTCTCTCTCTCTCTCTCTCTCTCTCTCCCTCCCTCTCTCTCTTGAAAACTTTCTTGTCTTGTTTAAGACAAGAAAGTTTTTAAGGCATTAAGACAAGTCCTACATCTGTTATAATCTTTGAAAGCAACAATCTTTCTCCAATTTTGGTTGGAGTCTGTTTTTCTTCTACGATATAATCCATAACAATCAAATGTATTATTGTTTAAATATATGAGCTCTGAGTCACGAGGTCCTTTTAAATATCAAAATTCATTAAGATCCGATCACCCACTCGTAAGTTAAAAATACCTCAATTTTTCTAATTTTTCCTCTCCCTTCAGCCCCCAAATGGTCGAATCGGGGAAAACGACTTTATCAAGTCAATTTGTGCAGATCCCTGACATGCCTACCAATTTTCAACGTCCTAGCACGTCCAGAAGCACCAAACTCGTCAAAGCATTGAACCCCACCACCTAACTCCATCAAAGAGAGCGGATCCAGTCCGGTTATGTCAATTACTTATCTACGATACTTATAAGTGTTTTCCAAGATTTCCGGTTTCCCCCTCCAACTCCCCCCAGTGTCATAAGATCTGGTCGGGATTTGAAATAAGAGCTCTGAGACATGAGTACCTTCTAAATATCAAATTTCATTAAGATCCGGTCACCCGTTCTTAAGTTAAAAATACCTCAATTTTTCTGATTTTTCCAAATTAACAATCCCCTGTTCCCTCAAAGAGAACAGATCCGTACCAATTATGTCAATCTCGTACTCTAAGGGTTTTCCAAGATTTCTGGTTTCCAAGATTTCTGTTCCTCCCCTCCAACCCTCTATGTCCCCGTATCCGATTCAAATTTAAAGTGGAGCATCTGAGCCATAAGATTCTTCTATATATCAAGTTTCATTAAGATCCGATCACCCATTTTCTAATTTTCAGAATTACCCCCTCCCCTACTCCCCCAAGAGAGCAGATCCATTCCGGTTATGTCAATCACGTATATAGGACTTCTGCTCATTTTTCCCCAGCGACTTCTATCCCGATCCCTCCATTCTAACCGTTTTCCAAGATTTTGGGTCCCCCCTTCTAACTCCCCTCAGTGTCACCGGATCTGGTCGGGATTTAAAATAAGAGCTTCGAGACACGATATCCTTCCAAACATCACATTTCATTAAGGTCCCATCACCCGTTCGTAAGTTAAAAATACTTCATTTTTTCTATTTTTCCGAATTAACCGACCCCCACTCCCCCCCAGACGGTCAAATCGTGAAAACGACTATTTCTAATTTAATCTGGCCCGGTCCCTGATACGCCTGCCAAATTTCATCGTCCTAGCTTACCTGGAAGTGCCTAAAGTAGCAAACTCGGGACAGACAGACCGACAGTATTTGCGATCGATATATGTCACTTGGTTAATACCAAGTGCTATAAAAATATCTTAAAATGTATTCCCAGTCCCCCAATCACCATTTTTAGTCTGGTATCTAACCCCCATGAAAATGTTTTGCCAGTGCCCTTGGTACTACTACTGCTGCTAGTTTTACTATTATTCAGCTAATGGACAAAATTACTAAAACACAAACATTTAAAATGTTTCCTCTTTTTTAGCTTTAAGAAACACAATATCATTAAGACTTTCAGGAATAAATATCAGTATGTATATTAAACTTTCAATCCATATCCATTTGTTTCATTAGTCTTGGCTATAACTGTTTTGTTTTTTGTTGTTTTTTTTTACTTTTTCATTCGATATTATGAGAAATAGAAACATACACCTCGAAATAATTATACAAATTGCCTAATTAAATTACATTGAGTACAACTGGAAAGAATTGGACAAAAGGTATACAAACCAAATTTAATATGTAACACTCATCCCGTCCCGACAGAATTCCTCTGATGACTTCTCTCTTGCCGAAAACTACCCACGACTTATTCCCCTCGGGAAATTTTTCCTGACGTGTAAAATAACAATAATATTTTTTTAAATCTGGAGTGTATTTGAAAAATTCGGTTGAATACAAAAGTATCGAAACTGTTGAACGCCCAATTAAGAGAATTTATTGAAAAAGAAGTTTTATGATTTTGTAAGTGCGTTAGATGACAGAATTCATAATTAACTAGCCCGTTAGTTGAATATACAGAGCATGCATGTGAATAATGTAATCAGAACAACTTTCAAGATTTAGTCTTGAGGGGTCTCAAATATCAGCCAGCATGAAAAATGTTAAGACGGCTTTGATGGGAGCCGAAAAATTTATGCCTTAAATTTTCGCAAGTGTATTCAACAACTTCCTAATAAAGTTTCTTGGTGATAAGATGAGCAGTGTTGTAATGCATATAGGACAAACGTGAATGTCGACATTCGCTGGCGAATATCGAAAATATCTTCGATTCCTTTCTCCTTGGATTAAGTCAGTGTTGCCAGTCAACTTTTCAATTTCATGGAAGGTTTGATGGTGACAGGTTAGGTTAGATTAAGTTTGGTTTGCTTAGGTTTTTAGCCCATTTTTTACATTTATAACCAAATTCAACCTAATTTAACCTCAATTAAGCTAACATAATCAGACTTTAACTTTTACTATTGTTCAAGATTTACTTTAGAATTGACTGCATTTTCATATTATTTTGCTCCTTAAGATTTGACTTTCTCTTCCTTTTTTTATCCCCTCTCCATTACTTAATTACAGTGGCACCAACTCAAGGAAGTTTTACGGAGGAGAAGGTTGTATAAATGTACTTTTCGCATATTTGGAGGAAGGGGTATTTTTGTTTCCTTTTTCTGATAAAGATACCAAAGAATGGGTGTGTATTCCGATAAAATACCAAAAATTGGGCACTTTCCGAAATATTTGTGGGGAAAAGAAATCTAGAGGGAGGATTAATTCACCTTCCCGTGATTGGTGCCACTACTTAATTATATTTGAAATATATAATCGATCAAGAAAGAGAAAATGGGAACCTTTGAACCAGTGCTCCCTTTCCTTATCAAAATTAAATTAAAAAAAAAGTAAGGAGTGACATTAAAACTTAAAACAAGCAGAAATTACTCCATGTCTGAAAGGGGCTGTTCCCTCCTCAGCGCCCCGTTCTTTATGCTAAAGTTAGACTCTTTCTCTCAATTCTACTTTATAAAACATTGAATAAATTTAGCGTAGAGAGCGGGGTGTTGAGGAGGGAACAGCTCCTTTCATACATGGAGTAATTTCTGTTCGTTTTAAGTTTTAATGTCGCTCCTTACTTTCAGTTAATAAAACTTGTTTTTTTTTATTTAATTTCTGAACGTTTTGAATTAATGCATGTTTCAATTTCGCTCTCCTCAGATGAATAATTAAAACGAAATTTGCGTATTTTTTTTTGTTAAATGGCTTTCTCTTAGTTCTGATCAGACGATTTGAGAAAAAGGGTGGGGGAGGAGGCCTAGTTGCCCTCCAATTTTTCGGTTACTTAATAAGGCAACTAGAATTTTTAATTTTTGGTGAACGTTTTTATTAGTAAAAAATATACGTAACTTACAAATTAACTTACATAACGAACTTCTATATTCGTATAATTTTATTATGTATATGAAAGGGTTTGCCCCCTCGTTAATACCTCGCTCTTTACACTAAAGCTTTAATTTTGTCCCAATTCTTTAAGATTGAACCCTGAATCAAAGAGGCCGTAGAACAAATAGTTGAAATTACTAAAAATACTTTAGCGTAAAGAGTGAGGTATTTGGGAGGACATGAACCCCCCATATGCGTAATAATCTCTGTTCGTTTTAAGTTTTAATGCTGGTCCTTACTTTCAATGGAGAAGACTTCATATTTATTTTTTCATTCTTTTTTAAAAATAATTCTAGAAAATCCTGCGCCCCCTTAATGGAATTTCTCTTCTCCCTTGATAAATTCCTCCAAGGAAAGATCCTCCCACATAAACCCCTCAACCCAAAAAAACAAAAACAAACAAACAAATAAACACGCACCCGTGATCGGTCTTCTGGCAAAAAAATACTAAGTTCCACATTTTTGTAGATAAGAGCTTGACACTTCTACAGTATGATTCTCTGATACGTTAAATGCGATGGTGTGATTTTTGTTAAGATCTTATGACTTATGGGGGGTGTTTCCCCCCCATTTTCCAAAACATGGCAAATTTTCTCAGGGTCATAACTTTTAATGAGTAGGACGAAATTTGATGAAACTTATATATTTAAAATCAGCATAAAATTTCAATTTGTTTGATATATCTATTAATATCAAAATTCCGTTTTTCAGAGTTTCGTCTACTATTAAGCCGGGTCACTCCTTACGAACTGTTTGATTTCACGGTTTTTATGAATTTTCCCCCCAACTTCGAGCATTGTTGATGCTACTCGCTTGATTTGCAACCTTTAAAAAATGTTACCGTCTTCTTACCCTCTCCTCCTTCCTGGTATTTTTTTTCTAGCAGTATATCAAATATTTTGTGAAAATATATTTTCACAAAATATCGAATATTTTGTGACGCAAATTTACACTTAATGAAGGCACGTTGTTTCGGGGAGACAGGATGCGTAGAATTTTAAATGAAATTTTTAATTGGCCAGTGACTGAGCATGTCATTCTCATTTTCGCATCAAAGAAACTCTTCGAGTATTGAGCGTACTGGAAACAGCTGTAAAGGAATAGTCTGTTTTTTTGAATCATCGAAATCGGATTGAACGTTTGCATGGTAAAACATTTTGTTTATTGTCGCTATTGTGGTTCTTTTTGGTACACATTGGGAAACGGCGTTTGAATCTTATGGCTTTTTAAGGACCCACTGCGTTTAACTTTCTAGACAATTAGTTAATGCAGGTGAATGATGTCACAGAAAGGGTATCAAGTACCTTCCACTACGCCTTGTCTATTTCATCATAAAACTATGTGTTTGCGTCTGCGGTAGCCAACCCGGTAAAATTCTAGTTAATTGACTTCTTGCTATCTTGGAAAGGGTTTAGGTTAGGAAAATGAAACTTTCAGGGATGAATCTACAGACTATAGTATGTCCCGGGAAGGTATTTTAAAGTACCCATCTCCACTCCTCCCTCTAGAAGACCCTGAAATTTGTCTACATGACAGGTCAAATACCTATTGAAATTTTGACAAAACAACATTTTACCTGAATTTTTAGTTACTAGTTGCTTTTTCTCTGCCTTTAGTTCTGAAATTGCAATTCCTGTTATTTGAATAGAATTTTGAGTCATATCAATGTTTTTTTTTTTCAAAATTTAGGAAATGTATTTGCATATCTTTAAAACCTTATAAAATGGAATTGAGCAAAGTTTAGAAGCTGAAAACAATTTTGTTGTACTTCAATCAAACAGTTCGTGGTAACGAACCGTAGTAAGGAGCGACCCGGCTCAATAGTAAACTAAACTCTAAAAAACGGAATTTCGATACTAAAAGATATATCAAAAGAATCGGATTTTTATGCTTATTTTAAATATATAAGTTTCATCAAATTTAGTCTTTGTCATCAAAAATTACGAGCCTGAGAAAATTTGCCTTCTTTTGGAAAATAGGGGGTAACACCCCCTAAAAGTCATAGGATAAATTTCTATAGAAAAAAATTCAAGGTCCAATCTACAAAAATGTGGAATTTCGTATTTTTTGCCAGAAGACAAATCACGGGTGCGTGTTTATTTGTTTGTTTGTTTTTTGTTTTTTTTTTCCAGGGGTCATCGTATCGACCAAGTGGTCCTAGAGTGTTGCAAGAGGGCTCATTCTAACGGAAATGAAAAGTTCTAGTGCCCTTTTTAAGTGACCAAAAATTTGAGGGCACGTAGGCCCCCCTCCCATGCTCATTTTTTTCCCAAAGTTAATGGATCAAAATTTTGAGATAGCCATTTTGTTCCGCATAGTCGAAAACCATAATAACTATGTCTTTGGGGATGACTTACCCCCACATTCCCTGGGGGAGGGGCTGCAAGTTACAAACTTTGACCAATGTTTATATACAGTAATGGTTACTGGAAAGTGTACCGACGTTATCAGGGGGATTTTTTTGGTTTGGGTGTGGGGTTCAGGGGAGGAGGCTATATGGGAGGATCTTTCCTTGGAGGAATATTTCATGGGGGAGGAGAAATTCAATGAAAAGTGCGCAGGATTTTCTAGCATTACTATTAAAAAAAAAAAAAACAATGAAAATATAAACATGAAAAAGTTTTTTCAGTTGAAAGTAAGGAGAAGCATTAAAACTTAAAACGAACAGAGATTATTACGCATATAAGGGGTTCTAAAAAATACTTTAGCATAAAGAGCGAGGTATTTAGGAAGAGATAAATACTTCGCTCTTTATGCTAAAAATTTTTTAAGTAATTTCTTAAAGAATTGGAACAAAACAAGATTTAGTGTGAAGAGCGAGGTATTAACGAGGGGACCAACCCCCTCATTTATATAATCAAAAATATAAGAATATAAAAGTTTGTTACTTAAGTTAATTCTTAAGTTACGTATATTTTTTACTAATAAAAACGTTCGTTAAAAATTAAAAGATCTAGTTGCCTTTTTAAGTAACCGAAAAATTGGAGGGCAACTAGGCCTCCTTCCCCACCCCTTATTTCTCAAAATCGTCTGATCAAAATTAAAAGAAAGCCATTTAGCCAAAAAAAGAATTAATATGCAAATTTCATTTTAATAATTTATGTACGGAGAGCCAAAATCAGACATGCATTAATTCAAAAACTTTCAGAAATTAAATAAAAAAAACAAGTTTTTTGAAATGAAAGTAAGGAGCGACATTAAAACTTAAAACGAACAGAAATTACTCCGTATATGAAAGGGGCTTTTCCTCCTCGACACCCCGCTCCTTGCGCTAAAGTTTGATTCTTTCTCGCAACTCTACTTTTTAAAACAATAAAAAACTTTAGCGTAAAGAGCGGGGTGTCGAGGAGGAAAAGCCCCTTTCATATACGGAGTAATTTCTGTTCGTTTTAAGTTTTAATGTCGCTCCTTACTTTCATTTCAAAAAACTTGTTTTTTTTTATTTATTAAGCAGAAGATCTATTTTGCAAGGTTTAACTTTTATAACATACATATTTTTGAAGGTCAGGGTCCTCTAGAGGTAGAAGGAGTGGAGGTAGTTGCTTCAAAATACCTTCCCGGGAGATACTTTAGTCTGTAGATTCATCCCTGAAAGTTTCATTTTCCTAACCTAACCCCTATCCGAGATAGCAAGAAGTCAATTAACTAGAATTTTACCGCCAGCCCTAACCCTCACCCCTGTAAACTAACCTAGCTATAATAGCAACAAAGAGTAATGCGCAAGTGCCATGGCGGCCAATATTATATCTGGAAAACGTGTCGATTGGGGAATCCAAGGGCCATTCGCGTCAATGCTAAAGGGAGCTGGGGAGGGGCAATTGCTAATTTTAGAAAAATATCAACTTTCATTCAAAATACCTTTTCTGGTATTTTCATTGAAAGAAATTGAAAATACAAAAAAATTTCCACCTAGAATTTAAAAAAATAAATTTTGCCCCTATATGCCCTCTGCTAGCTCAGAAGAGCTAAACAAGATTAACTTTGCCCCAAATATTTGGAAAGGTGGTGTGATTAAATAAACCACTTGTAATTACCAACGGGCCATATTTATTGTACTCCTTCAATGAAATCTAGGAGGCTCTAGCCCTCCCTCTCCTTATACACAAGATGATCTCTGTTTCTTTAAATGGTGCCAATTCACGAAAATATTGGAAATGGGTAATGCATTTTTTTCAAAATCTAGTACGACAATTTTGTTTTCTTTTTCGATGCAAATGCCAATTAGGGCTATTTTTCATTGAAAATACCCCAAAAAAAAGTATTTTTTGAAATCGAAAATTGGCGCTACTGGTTTATCAAACAGTTCGTGGTAACGAAATATAGTAAGGAACGACCCGGCTCAATAGTAACCAAAACTCTAAAAAATGGATTATTAGAGTTGAAAAATGACTAATGGTAATTTTGATACCAAGAGCTACATCAAAAGAATCGCATTTTAATGCTGATTTTAAATATATAAGTTTCATCAAGTTTTGTTTTACCCATCACAAGTTACGAGCCTCAGAAAATTTGCCTTTTCTTCAGAAAATAGGAGGAAACACCCCTTAAAAGTGATAGAATCTTAACAAAAATCACACCATCAGATTCAGCATATCAGAGAACTCTATAGTTGAAGTTTCAAGCTCTTATCTAAACAAATGTGGAATTCTGCATTTTTTGCCACAAGACAGATAACGGATGCGTATTTATTTGTTTGTTTTTTTCCCAGGGGTTATCGTATCGACCGAGTGGTCCTAGAATGTCGTGAAAGGGCTCATTTTAACGTAAATTAAAAGTTCTAGTGCCAATTTTAAGTGATAAAAAAAATTGGAGGGCACTTAGGCCCCTCCTAGCTCATTTTCCCCCAAAGTTACAGGATCAAAATTCTGAGATAGCCATTTTATTCAGCATAGTCGAAAACCTCATAACTATGTCTTTGGGGACATACTCACTCCCCCACAATCCCCGTGGGATGGGCTGTAAGTTACAAACTTTGACCAGTGTTTACGTATAGTAATGGTTTTTGGGAACTGTACATACGTTTTCAGGGGATTTCTTTGGTTGGGGGAGGGGGTTGTCTGGGGGGAACTTTCCTTTGGAATTTATCATTGGGGAAGAGGATTTCCTTGAAGGAGTTGCTGAATTTTCTAGTATTTACAAAAAAATGAAAAACTAAATATGAAAAAGTTTTTTCAGCATTAAAAATTAAAACGAACAGAAATTATTACGCATATGAGGCGTTCACCTTTTCCCAATACCTCGCTCTTTACGCTAAAGTATTTTTAGTAATTCTAACTAGTTATTCTACGGCCTTTGTGATTCAGGGGTCATTCTTAAGGATTTGGGACAAAAATTTAAGCTTTACTATAAAGAGCGAGGTATTGACGAGGGGGCGAATACCCTCATATACGTAGTAAAAACATACAAATATAGAAGTTCGTTACGGAAGTTAATTCGTAAGTTACGTATATTTTTACTAATAAAAATGTTCGTAAAAAATTAAAAGTTCTAGTTGCCTTTTTAAGCAACCAAAAAATTGGAGGGTAACTAGGCCTCCTCCCCCTTGTTATGCCGATTTCACTTTAATTATTCGTGTGCGGAGGGCCAAAATCAAAACATGCATTAATTCAAAAACCCTCAGAAATTAAATAAAAAAACAAACAGGTTTTTTTTTAAAACTGAAAGTAAGGAGCGATATTAAAACTTAAAACGAACAGAAATTACTCCGTATATGAAAGGGACTTTTCCCTCCTCAACACCGCGCTCTTTACGCTAAAGTTTTTTACTGTTTTAAAAAGTAGAGTTGAGAGAAAGAGTCAAACTTTAGCGTAAGGAGCGGGGCGTTGAGGAGGGAACAGCCCCTTTCATATACGGAGTAATTTCTGTTCGTTTTAGGTTTTAATATTGCTCCTTACTTTCAGTTTAAAGAACTATTTTTTTTATTTAATCAGTATAAACTATAATATTGGTCTTCTATTTATCTGTCATAATGATCAAAATCCTTCAGGGATATGCTGCATCTGTACGGTATTTAATAAAATTATAGACGAAGAACTTTTTCTTATTTTAGAAAGTAGCGAAAATTCCATCATTTGGAAATGATGAATTTTACATTATTTCTAGAAAGAAAATCACAGACGCATATTCATTTTTTGTTGATTCACTTGATGCTTGAAAAAATTATGAATATTGATGTATAATTACCAATCAGCTATTATGGAAGAGAGCTGGCGGGCCATTGTATAGATGGGGGAAGGGGCTGTGCCTGATGCCTCAATAAGTGCATTTATACGCCCAAATTTTTTTAACTTTCTCTGAGCCTTCAGATAGACATAGAAGAGGATCACGGGTGGGGGGAGGGAGGTGTAAGTTAATCCTTAAACTTCCTACATTTGTATTAACCCTGATCATAGGTAGGCCTACTACTGGGTAATACCTCTCTTCCTATAGCAGAAAATGTTTTCTCTATTTAACATAAAGATTACATTTACAGGCTATGCTTGACGACAGAAAAGGTGGAGAGGTGGGGGGAATCTTGGGCACTGTCAGGCATTTCCCAGGAGGGGGAGGGAGGGCCGTGTCATGGATTTTTTAGGGGGGTACAACAAACTTTAAAAAGTGTTTCGAAAATTTGTTTATATGCATGTTTTGGTACTTATGTGCAATAGTAACCACACCCAAGAAGTAAAATTTAATGAAATATATTAAAATATGATGAAAATATAGTACTTTAGTAACACAATTATGGAAACTACAAAAGAGAATTATGGAAAGCAGGCCGCCCAGAACGCATTATTTTAAATACCTAACGTAACCAAATCTGTATATTAAATATTTAATTAAAAGATTCCTGCATAGTAGTTTATCTTACTCAGACTAAGTTAAATATCTCCGAGTGCACACAGAGAAACCAGTTTTACAACAGATGAAGAACAACAGTGTTTTGTTAAAACCCTTTGAATAAAAAAAATGATTAGATTGAATATCACAGAATAAAAAAAGAAGCAGACTGGATGTCACAGAACGGGGAGTTTTGCGGTTATATCTAGCACAACTAAAGATGAAGGTACATTTTAATTAAATATTTTATATATAGAGGATATTAGATTAGGTTAGGTTCTCTTAAGATTATAAAGTCATGTTGTGTCCATTGACGCACTGTTTTGTTGTGGGCAACAACTCCTTATCCTAGAAAAATATAATTGCGTCATTTTCAGTCTTTCGCAAATCCCAAATCTTCATTTCACAATCCATATTCAGACACTATCTTCTATCACTGTGCGTTGCAAACTAAATTGAGTTTTGTCTTTGTTGCTATGAAACCGGATTTTCTCATAAAGTGTACCTGCATCGTAGTTTGTTTCACAAATCCCAAATCTCCATTTCAAATCCATGTTCAGACACTATCTTCTATCACTACGCGTAGCAAACTAAATTGGGTTTTGTCTGTGTGGCTATGAAACCGAATTTTCTCATAAAATCTACCTGCATCGTAGTTTTTTTCACGAAAGAACCTAACTTCACTTATTAAGTGTGTTCTGAATAATACACAAGTACCAGAAGATATGTTACTGATGTTTAATTTTAATTGTATTTCGACTGTTATCATATTACAATATTAAATGAAAACAATAATAGTTAAAAGTGTACCAATTGACTATTTGAATAAATACAACACATGAAAATATACTATTTTATTTTTAACACTACAAATGGGGGGTTTTCTAAATAAAATAAATTAGAATGGATCGTTTTCCTATACTATGAGTGTATATAAAGAAATTAAAGTTGGATGGAATCTCTTTTTCGAATGACCGACTTTATATTACAATCAATTAGTTGATGAACCAATCAATTCTCATTTTCTTTTTCGAAAACTGTTAATTGTGGTTGGAACAAAATTCCATAGTAAGATTTAATCTCCACATTTTTGTCAAGCTCCGGGAACATGGTAGAAACTTAGGTGCAGGGGCTCCACCGGAACGAACAAAATTTTTAAAGTGGTCTACGAGAAAAAAAAAGTTTGGGAACCTCTGGTTTAGCGCTTTTGTCTTATGGCTGGAGGGGATGTTGAAATGCTTACTAGACCTTTCAAAATTTGTTACAAAATGGGTACCTTTGATCCGTTATCACGAGATGGAAGCGGGTGAGTAGCAGGAAAGGGCACTGGAAGAAGAATGGCTGCCCTCCAAACCCTTTCTTCTATGAAAAAGAAAACCAGGACTTGCGATTGCGAGTCGAAATAGCCCCTTCCCAAGTTTCTACCATCACCACTCCCGTACGGAGTAACACTAAAGTTTTTAGTACTTTCAAAAGCTTCTTATTCCAAGGAACCGCCCCTTATGTTTCAGGATCAGGAGTCGTTCAGCCCCTTTTATATGCGGAAAAATTTCTGCTCGTTTTAAGTTTTAATGTTGTTTCTTACTTTCAGTTGAAAAAAAAAACTTTCTTTTCATTTAATTTCTGATCTTTTTTCAAATAAGACCACAACCCCCCCCCCCCCCCATCGTGTAAAATGTATCCTAATAAGCTCCTCCAGAAACTTTCCTCCCCACGTAAATCACTCCTCGCGGGAAATCCTCCCTGCGAAAATTCCTTTTCCCCCAGAAAAATTCTGTATAATTAATAAATTTGTATAATTAAAATTGTATAATTAATTTTACAGAATATAAAATTCTGTAAAAATTCTGTATAATAAAATTCCCCAATAAAAATGCTATATGCTAGCACTGGGAAATTGCATAACTTAGTGCTTACAGCATTTTCTACAATGACCATGGGGGGGGGGGCATGTAATCCCCAAAGGAATAGTTACCCGACCTTTCAACTACGCTGAATCAGGTGGTCATCTAAAAATTTTTATGAGATTACTTTGGGGAAAGGGGGGCGTGTATCTTTATGGCCACTTAAAAAGGACTCTGAACTTTTTACTTCTGATTAAGTGATCTTCCATCAAGATGATCAAGTGGTCATCTGATCTTCCGATATTCTAGGATCAATTTGTATGTACGATTACTTGGCTAGATGCCTCCAACCTTTTTGACCACTTAAAAATGACACTAGATTGGTTCGATACGATTCCCCTCTAGAACCAAAGTTGTGTAATTTACAGCCCTTTTCCCAGGTATTATGGAGAGCCATGTCATGTCAAAAGCATAGCTATTGGATCGTTCAACTAAGTTACACAAAATGACTTTCGGAAAAGGGGGCTTAGGCAGCTAGCTGCCCTCAAATCTTTTCAGTCACTTAAAAATGGCAATAGAACATTTAATTTCCTTTCGAATGACCTCTCTGCAGATATATTGATGGACCATTACAGATCTGTTGATGTACCAGATCTATTGATGGACCATTAGTTCAATACAATAAGCCCTGGGGAAAAATTACAAAAATTAATACGCATCCGTTGTCTTTTTTCTGGCAAAAATAACATAATCCCACATTTTTGTAGCTAGGAACTTGAAACATCTACTGAAGTAT
Source organism: Artemia franciscana (assembly GCF_032884065.1). Lineage (NCBI taxonomy): Eukaryota > Metazoa > Arthropoda > Branchiopoda > Anostraca > Artemiidae > Artemia > Artemia franciscana. Next base: position 29,747,089 of record NC_088870.1, read on the forward strand.
CGTCTTATATGCTAAATTTGATAGTGTGATTTTCATCAAGATTCCTTGATTTTTAGGGATGTTGCCCTGTCCCTTTTCGAAAATCAGGCAAATTTTGTCAGGCTCGTAACAAAATAGAACAACTGGTCTTTCTAGGATGTTTTTGTAGTTAAGTCAATTAGATAATAATTTGCAGTTTTTAAGCTTGAATAATTCTAGCACTAACCATGTTAAATCATTGATTAGATGTTTAGCTATTCAACTATTATATATACAATTCTTTTCAATATCTCATTTGTAGGTATTACATTCTTACATAATTTTATTGATTCAATCACTAGTTTTTTACCCAGCTTAGCAACAATTAATGTGAGCTTTGACTACAGCCATCCTGGAAGCTATACTTTCTAGAGCTCCATGATGACATATTTTTTCGCTCATTTTTTTTTCTGACTTTTCGCGCACGTTCTTTATTTTGAAACTTGGCGGCTGTAAAGCGTGAACATGTATATCTGGATTGAACATCTTATGCATCAAAATTGACTTCCGTAGTTTTCAAGATGCGTATGCTTGTGAAACTATTTACTTTACCAATTTAAAGAATCAAGTTTTATTTTTACTGTCCTTGGTACTTTAGGGATGTGAAATCTTTGACACTTAATGGATTTTATGGAAGATTTTGCCTACTGTAACGGATTCAAGGAGGGGATTAAAGAGCCATTCCTGGGGGGGGGGGAGCAACTGAGTGAACTTATTCGGGGGCCGCAGCTGGGGAAGGGGCACTATAACTGTGGAATTGCCTGCTTTGATCAAAAGTTTCATTTTGATTCGGCTATTTGGGTCGGGAGGGGCGGCTTTAATTAATTTTTTCCCTGGCACCACCAACCCTAGTAACGGCTCTGGCTCGGGTGGTGTCAAGGGGTATGCCAAAGAAAACAATCTCAAAGGAGGGTAAAGTATATAAAAAAGAGCTGGGTAACATTGCAATAAGCACTGGAGGCTATGCTTATAAACCGATCGTTGTATTTGTTCTATATTCTTTTTTCTTGAAGACCCCTTTTTATTCTGTTTGGCTTGTCGATAATATTTAAATGTCTGCCAGAATATCATTCCCAAAAATTAATGTGAAGGTAAACAGCGATGAAAACTACAATATATACGAAGAAAAAAAGGAGCCATGTCATCAATATAAAAAAAAAAAAAACACTGAAAATTGTTGCGTAGACTGCGTCTAAATTTTGTAAATTTGTCATAGAATGCTGCCCCGTCGGAGAGCTATCAATATGAACTTTTACAGGTAATTCCAGCAAATTAGTAATAAGCGTAGTAAAAAAATAAATAAAAAAATACGGTACTTATCGGTTATATAATAAACACTATAGAATTTCGATCGCGGAAGATGCGAACATGACACAAGAAACAGGTCAAGCAACTTCTTTATACCACAAAATTAGCTTTGGCTTGGTTGGAAAATGATTTGTAGCTATATCTTATTTAAATGTTTAGCTGGTATTTTGGTTTGATCAGGTTAGGTTAGCATAGTATATGCTATGCTTTACACCCCCCCCGTAATGGTCAAATATATAGCCCAAATTTGTTTCTAAACTAGTATATTTTCATCAGATTTTGTTTGATTTCATTACCATTAATCGGACTTCACTTCCAGAGTGTTTGCTATATAACCGACAAGTACAAAAATTACAATTTTACTCAAATCACTTTCAGGATAGAAACATAAAGTTTGAGCTTGGCAGTGAGGAAGAACTGAATAGTGAAGAGAGTGATGAATGCACAGAAATTGTTCATGGTCCGACAGAAAACAACCCTATCGATCCTGCACACGTACCAAAGGCCTTGAGAAGATCCTGTAGTTTGGAATGTTGCCAGACTGATATAAAGACTGAATCTAGAGTTCTTGTGCTCTATACTGGTGGCACAATTGGAATGGTCCGAAATGATAATGGTGGTAAATAGTTTAGTTTATGGACATGTGTACCATATCTTTTAATAAGTTTTAGATACTTGTCTAATAACCAGTACGCACTCAAGAATTTGGATCTATAAAATCAGAAAATAACAGGTTTATTGCTGTTTAGATTCTGAGACAATTAGCTTTGACTCAGTGGAAAGTTACATTGTAGCTGTATTTAATAAATATTTAGTTGGTAATTTCCTTAGGTTTGGTTACATTTTGCTTGTAGTCCCGCTATATTTAACCTCCCTCCCCGTAATGTGCGAATATACAACCCAAATTAAATATATCCTATCTATCTCCCAAGCGTCTCAGTTGTTTCAACCTGGTACCTGTAGATGCAAATTCTCGAGTGTGTACTGGCTAACAGATAAGAACCAAGTGTTATTATGAAGATTTAAGTAAGTCAATACACATGTAGGCTTACTCATATCTCCGATTGTGCTATTACACACGGTAAGTATACAGGGGCGTAACTTGCTATAAGGCAGGGACCAACTGTCCCCTCTCCCAGACCACAATTTGCCCCCCGCCACCCCAGCCGAAATTGAGTTTTTCAAAAAATCTTGTCAAAACTAAGATAGGCTCTCAATTTTCAAGCATCTAAAGATACAGATAAGTTCAATTAGTATACCTTTGCCTTTATGGTATTATATGATTCATTTTGATTTTTCACTGTAATTTTCACTTGACCGGGGAAAATATTCTTCAACTTTACCCCCCCCCCCCCACAAGATTTTGACAAAATGACTCTCCTGGGGGTAGAGGGTAATCAATCTCCTCTCCTGTTCTCCGAAATAAGTATGTTACGAAAAATGTAAAAGCTGTGGCCTAACCTGTTTTTTTTTTTACTTCCTTTAGAAGTGTACCTATCTAAACTTATGCCTCATAATCAAAAAGTCTTGTCTATATTTTAATGGATCATATATGTGCGGGCACGATTTTTTTTTTCCGTAAAAGAGTTTTGAAATTCTTAAAATGCTTGTTGTAAACACTACAGTAAAACTGGTAAATTCCACTACAGTAAAACTGGTAAATTCCAGAGGGCATAGCCGGCCCTTTTTCCATAATCTAAAGAGTTTTTTTTTTAGTGGATCAACATCCTATGGGTGCATTTGCAAATACATCCAATTGATACAATGTAGAAGTCCCCCTCCCAACACAAAAGAAAGACCGTTCCTGTGAAAAGCCTCAACATCATATTTGCGCTCACCCCTAGAGCAATGAAAACGTCAAACAAGTCTTCGTCATAATAATAGAAAGGAATACTATTTTGATAAATCAATACCCTTGTGTTTGTTTAAATTGGAGCTGATAAGTACGCATGGTCCGTCTGAGTCCAGGCCTTTCGAAGTATTATAATTTGATTTTCCCCAATAATTTTTCATAATTTCTCCTTGACTTATTGGGTGTTTTTTGTTGTTGTTATTACATATGTCTCTTTACGAAATGAATTCCTAATAACATGTATTACGCAGTGTGATACTGTATTTAAAAGAGCCTTAAACGTTGGAAAGGGTATCTAAAAATGGGAATGATGCTTAATAGCTTTGCGCAAAATGAAAGCGCTTTGACTGAATTACTCCTTCTTTTAAACCTTGACTTTTCAATACTTTAATTGGTGAAAAAATGGAAAAATAGTTTAATTGCTTCAGTATCATCTTGTTGCTTTTTTTATATTAAAAATGGATATTATAAGATATAGAAACTTTAATAGACAATGTCGATCTATAGTTGACAGTTAGAAAATGGCCCTGTTTTTACTGGGGGAATAACAGAATCAGTTGACTTTTTAAAATTTCGTTGATTTTATTACTTTTTCGGAAATATTTTTGTTTATTCTGTGTTGTTTTTTTTCCACACGAATAAATTCATCGACAGTTATCATTCGAAACTGTAGTAAAACAGTTGTTTAGAAGTAATATAAGTTTGAAAATTCTAAGTTTTATGTTTGACTTTATCAGCTAAATGATCGAAGTTGAAATTTAGCGTCTTTGTATTTTGATCTCAATCCGTCAAATTTACACAATCCCAAGTTTTAACTATCAAATAAAAATGACAATTAAAATTCTCAAGAAGTCAATGTGAAATCCAAAAAGAAAAAAATCTATACGCCAACAAAAACTAACAGATCGATTTATAAGACAATTCAACGGTCTCACTAGTGGTTAACGTCAATAGCTAGTAATATAAAACTTGAATTTCAGAAATACACTTTTGTATTGCCCCAAACCAAACATTTACAAATCACAGTAAAAGCCCAGAAATCCAATTATTTGCGTGTATTGTATAGAGAATATCAAATGATGATGGAATTTTCTAAAGTTAGTGTAGAGCACAACACTGCTAAGAAAGGTTTATTTTGTATTTATCTGCGAAATAATCCAGAAAATATCTACTTGAAAACAAAAGAGGAGCCTTTTATTGACTTGGTCTTTTTTGCCGAATCCTAAATAGATTAAGCGATTTCAAAGCGTAAAAGAGCGTTACGTTAGGCTTTGTTTTCTTCTGCACAAAATCCTAATGCTTTCAGTATTCCCTATAAAACGCTAGTTAAACCTCCCTCTAAGGGTTTGCAGCTAATTTCTGCATAATTTTCAAAACCTAGCTTTCTTAATTACATATTAGTAATAATGGATTAGCCCCTTGAAGGGTAAAAATTGCTTTTCTGGCGGCATTAAATGACCAAATATGGCAGTCTGTTGCCAAGTGATATCTTTTCCGGCTAAAAATGTATGTAACGGTTCGCTTTCAAATGAGCTCTTATTCACCTCTGTATGACCAACCAGTCTAGACCGGATTGAATAGGTGCGGAGCCTGATTGGATTTTTTTTTTTGCTCGACCCTCTCTATATATTAAAAACTTAAATAAAATGTACCTGCACAGTAGTTTACGTACGTTAAGAAGTTGACGTACGTGGTACAAAATCTCTATTATAGTACTCAAGGTCGTATCCAGGGGGTTGGGGTTTGAACCCCCCCCCCCAAAAATGATTGCCGGACTTGTAAAAGCGTAACAATACTGAATAAAAAACACGTTTTTGTTCGTCCCCCCCGCCAAAAAATATCCTTGGATACGACCCTGATAAGACTATCCCGATTAAATTCAATAAATTTCACATGAACTTTTGTGGGTATCAGTTTTTTAAATTAGAAAGTATATATTATACAATAAAGACATTAATTAATTTCATCCATCAATGGGAACTTAAAATAAATATATTTCTAATAATTTGAACAACTCATAATTTATCCCTTATCGTCAATAACAATTTGCTTTGAATTTCAAAATTTTCCTTTTTGTTCATTTTGGTGGTAACACAAGGCCCTTTCAAATGCGGGCCCGATTGGGTTCCATCGCCCTTTATTCTGCCTGCAACCAGTAGCAAGGTATCCATGGTGCAAAAGAGGATACATCACTGCTATCAATGCTTAAGACAATTTTTGCTGACATAAATACGATTTCTTTGTCACCATTTTCAGCGGCGCTCAAACAATTTTTCGTAATTATTAATATATTAATTTGTAATCAAGAAATATTAGCAGATAACTGAATGTAGGAAGAATTATTTTAAGCTGTAGTTTGTTCTAAATTAAAAAGATTTAAAAACTTGATCATGACGTTTAACTGGAAATGGAATTTTGTTCGTTAAGAAGACCTTCCAGCTCGATTTGAGCACCGACTAAAGGAACATAAAAAAGGGCTCAATATCATGTTAATTACTATTGTGTTACAATACGCTTTAAAAAAAATAATTAACAATTTTGGTTATTTTCCAATATATCGCTAGTTTACATTATTTTTAAGCTTTTCTTTATTTTTCTAGTTTTGGTCCCGAAGCCAAATGTCTTGGAGCATAGATTACGTAAATCAGCTATTTTCCACGATGTAGCTTATGCAAAGTCAAGGTTTGGGCACGCTAGTGGCAAATCTCCACTTGTGTTACCGTGAGTTACTGTTTCCACTTGTTATTTCTGTTATTTTGTAGTAGGTGAAACAACACCATATTTTTCTGAAATTTTTGTGGTAATGGAAAATAATAAACTATATGAAGTTTAAAAATAATTTTTGACTAATCGAAAAGGGGATACATCGTCTCGCTGGAGCTATTTTTCAGTTCAAAAGGGTTATTCGAAAATCAACTTCTATGAAATGCCCTACTGTACTGGACATTAGGCGATTGTAGAAAAACTCCATCGAGTCAAAATCTAACGGAAAGACAGAATCCATCAGCAGAGGGTATTTGTGAAGCAGCTTTCAAACTAAAATTAAAGTCTGTCTTTAGCAGAAAGACTCCCACGAGTCAGTTTCGAGTAGGTGCTGCTACAAAATTTGGTAATCAAGAAGCTATTGCCTCCTCGATTTGCTCTTGTAGATAAATCAGAATTTTATCAATTTCCTGAAACCATCATTGCTCTCTGTGTCTGCTTGAAAGCATTTAGTTTAGTCAATAAGCACTCCTGGCAGATAATTTTTGACCGTGTAGCTCCCCTAACAGGGTTGTTTGTGTCATTGTTGTATTGTATAAGAACGAGCTATGTTCTACCAGACACACAATGCGGACCTTATATACGCCTTGAACTTCACCTACCTACGCCTTGAACTTCACCTACCTACGCCTTGAACTTCACCTACCTACGCCTTGGACTTTTTGACATTAAAAACCTCTCTTAAGTAACGAATAGACAGAAATCTTGAGTGTTAACTAGGAAATCAAAAAAGTCTGGAGGCTTAAGGAAAAGAAATATAAGAAGCATCATTTGCATTTATCTTATAAAATCCTTAAAGGTAATCCCGCCGATGACTCACATAAATTTTAACAGTTTATGTTGCTATTGGGGTCATTGTTCGAATAATTAAGGACAAGATGTCAGACAAGCTCAGACAGGATGTGCGTGGCGAGGCCCCTTCTACCACCAGGAGATGTAGACAACAAAAATCAAAATAGGGCTATGCCTCGTGAAGGATGTTTCGCTCTTCTTATCATTCCGCACCTGGAAGCCCTTGGAACTGCAGTTAAAAGTCTCCCTTTCTTAACGCCTTCTTCTTAGGGGAGGGCCAGCCCAAGAAACTGACACGCCTTTATTGTGGGAGACATTTTGCTGTGACTACGTGTTAGAAGTGGTTTTCTAATCCGAGAAAAAGCAATTGTTTCATTGGCCCAGGCAAAGATATTTAATTATCTACTCACGATTGAGCTTGACCAAGAGGTGATGTATCAGCCTCATCTGCAAAATTCAGTGATGGACTTGTGGTAGCCTCATCTGCAAAATTCAGTGATGGACTTGTGGTAGCCTCTCGGCCTCTTATACAGACATTTATTTGACTGATGTAAAGTAATTTTTGGTCAAGGAAATAACAACATTTGTTCTTGTTTTTCATAGTCACAAAAACGACCTAGTGAAACACTAATTTCCATTAACACAGAAACAAGATATCAGTCGTAGGAAAGAAATTTAAAAGAAGAAAATAGAAACAACCCAGCAGTTTATTACTGCTGTTTTCCTCTTTCATAATTTATAAAAGCTAATAAAATAGGGATTGTCATTGGGACTATTTCTTTGTTAAATCAGAAAGGGGCTATATTCCTAGCCAGACCCCCCCCCTCTAGATAAACCCCAGTCCAGTTTCAGTTAATAACTGGGAAATTTTCTTTTTAATTTCCTTAAATGACCATTGATTCTTTATGAACGCAGTTGGGAACGGAAATTGTTTTCTGAAGGCTTCCTTTGGTTAGTAATTCAAGTGTTTTCTACATAAGTTTGAATTTATTCCTTTCTTTGTTTCATTTTTCTTTTAGCAATAACTTCGAAATGGGGATTTTCTTGTTTCTATGTAGCCTACACTCACTAATTTTTTCTAATGAATTTGTACTAGTTTGACTGGTATAATTTGTATTGTTTGAAATTTTTCAATATGTTTATTTGCACTACTGACTTATTGATTTGTGTCTGAAGCTGTCTTTATTTGGGATAAAGAAAATCCATTGACCACTGTTATTCCTTTTATTTTACATATTCATTTGCTGATGCATTCCCTATTTTTACCGTTCTAAGATGTTAGTGGAAAATTGATAAGTATATGTTAAATAGGTATGTTTTTCATCCATTCAAGTTTAATTTTCATTCGTTTCGCAAGCATTCTAAATATTACTGAAAGTAAAAATCAAGCTTGATTATTCGTAGGCAAGGATATTTCTTTTAAGTGCTCTTGCTTATCTGTCAGTTCTACTGCCGTACATATCTTGGCCCTTATCTCGACAAGTACCCACCTGTTTCTACCAGTACATCCAGTGGTAAAAGAAATATAAGAAATGAGTTCTAAATATAATCTTACAGTAAAATCAGGGGATACCTCAATTAAACAAAAACTGGTTCAAACAATCACTGGTTTTTAAACAAAAAGTGGTTCTCCAGGACTCCCTGATTCTCTCCGGAAGACAATTCCACACCTTCACGCCCGGCTTTCGCACACAAAGCTCACCTCTAGACGACTCTCCAATATCATTGACTAGTAGACTCGCATTTCTCGTCTCATACTCATGGTAATGGGCATGATCAAAATAAAAGTTTCTAAAATATGAAGGGCACAGCTGATTTAAACTCTTATAAACAAATACACCAATCTGGTGTTCACATATCTTTTTTACCGGTAAAATACATAATTTATACATAGCAAATACATAAATACATAGCAAAAATTTGACAGCATTGAAGTAAAAACAGTGCCACTACTAGAAGCAGGAATCAAATCCGCTATTTAATCTCAAAGAAGAGTTATGTCTAGACTTGTGCTAGAGCTTATTTTAGGCACATACGTCTATATACTGAAATGATGGCTTTGCTATTAGTTCAAATAGGAAGTTCCTGGATTACTTTCACGTTTATGAGACCAAGGCGTTGATACCCATTCCTCCCCGAAAAGGCAAAAGTGCAGTCCAAAACAAAGAGTGCACCAAACGGTGAGGGTCTTACGAAACATCTGAATCACTTACCCGAAAGTCTCTTCTCCCACCTTCGGCTCATCTTTCAGATGTGCATCACCAAGGGTTCAATACTAAATTCTTTTCTGAAAAGGGTTGTCATATCTGTGGCTAAAACAGAGAAATATCCAAACCGACGTGGATCTTGTAAACCCATATTGTCCCTTGTATCCTGAGTAAAATCTTTGAATATGTCGTCTTTTTTGACCTTGAAACTGGATACTTTGGCCATAATCAGCGTGAACTCCAGAAAGGTTTTGGATGTGTAGAAGCTCATTGTTTTTTGGTTATCGTACAAATGGATTCAGAGATAAATAAGTTTTTTTTTTTAATTTATAAAGAACTTCTAAACACTGCTATGTCCAAAATTTGCTATGTCCAAAATTAGCAAAAGTATTCTTCATATCGATAGTTCTTTTTCGTTTTATTCAGTTCCAATAGAACAGAATAGTGATAAAAATGTGTCTGTCAGATGACTTTGCTGAATTTGCTCGTTTTAATCATAAATGACGAAATTTTTTTTTTTTAGCAGTTTGAATTGTGGATTTTGTTTTTGTAAAAGTTTGTTTGTCTACACGATGGGTGCTCAGCACTCGTTTTGGCTTTTTTCCATGATGAATTGAGTCTGTGTATTTATCGTAATAATTGTTTTAAACTACATTGTCTCCTAGCTGGTAACTGATTGTAATTTACTGAAGATCCTCTTTCCACGTATTTGTGTTATACACTGTTGTCTGGCATTTTTTGGGGCCAGTTAGTTTAAAATTCAAAGTTCACATTTAAGCTCACTTCAATGCTCACTTCAGATCCCGACCGTGTAATAGCTTCTATTTACCTCCGCACTTCGGCCGTTCAGGTAGAGCTGGATTTGAATAGTCAGATCATTTACCAATTCAGTTTTCTGCAGTAATTCAGCTCGATAGTAGTAATTATTCTCGAACGTGGACTCCTTTGAATAATCCTGTCTTATCTAGCCTCTATTGGCGTAAAATTGATCACCACGTTTTCAGGAAAAATCAATCTTAATTCTAAGCACAATTCATGTCCCTTTCCATCTTCTATCCAAATCGATTGATACTTGAAGATATAAAATACACATAGCAATCTATACTTATTGCACAGAAATTGGCCATACCTATCACTGCACCAATAATGTTGCTGCCCCTTAGGTAGGTCAAATCAAACTAGCTTTCACGGGTAGTTCAAAATTTGGTGTTAATGGATGCCCACTCCAAGGCAAAACTTTGGCTTCAACTATGGATTTATTGGGGTTTATCTTGCTCAGGGTTGTCAGTCCAATGATTATATGGCGCAAATTGCAAAAGAAATCATTCATGATTAATAGGAATAGTTCTTTCCACTGGCGTTTCCTAACCTCTAATCACAACGTTTCGATGTGTCCGTCTACCATCCCAGACTGTAAATGATATGTACATGAAAACTATGAAGCTGATTAGCAGAGACTTTTCGCTAGTTATCTCTATGTGGATTAAATTGTTTCCAAGAAAACTATCGCTAATGCCATCCAGCACCTAGAAGCTAAGCAACTTATTGGAACTAATGGAATCAGTGCACTCTATCTAAATTGTGGTGACCTCACTCTTATTAGTCACCTGAATCTTCTAATACAAAATATCCTAATTTTAAATTTTTTTCTGAGCAGTTTTTTTTGGAGATATTGCGCTGGTTCCTAAAAAAGGAAAAGCTGCCATGCAGTGTTCTTCTTACCATCCATTTACGATTACTAGTCCACTCTGTGAGTTATTTGATCTACTGTTTGTCGATGAAATTGAATCACTGCGCTATAGTTTTCCTAGAAAATTTAATTTCCAGCACAGCATTGGTTGTATTGGAACTTCCGACGTTGTTACAAATACAATGCTAGACGCACAGAAATCTGGCAAATGCGTAAAAGTTGGCTGGTTAGACTGGACTTTCAAAGTGCATGTGATTCACTGATTTGTGCACTAATACTGCCAATATCAGCCAAAGGAGGATTCTGTGCTTCTTTCTTTGCGTGTAACATAAACTCCTTCCCAGAGAAGACCTCCCATCAACCCTCCTGATTTCTTTAGTGGCTACAAGACAGCTGTTTTCACGTTTCATTCTCAACGCTGTTACCATGTCATTGATCTGTTTTGCAGCTGAGTGGTTAAGTCTCGACCAGAGTCCTGTCTGACTCCAGGGCCGTAATTTGATATGGGGCGGGGGGAAACTGACCTCAGTTTGACCCCCCCCCCCCTCAGACCCCAATTTGCTCCCCCAGCTGAAATTTAGTTTCTTCAGAAATCTTGTCAAGACTAAGACAAGCCTGCATAATTCAAGCATCAACAGAAACGAGTCAGTTTTCTATAGTTTATATTTGACTTTATAGTACTATAAAGCACCTTTGTAGTACTTTTATAGTACCTTTTTGGGACAAAAAAGTACATAGTACCTTTTTGGTACGAAATTCGTTGGTACCATTGTACCATTTTTGGCTCATTTTTCAGTTTTTACAATCATTTTCACTTTATTTGGGAAAATTGGCTCTTAATTTTTCCTCCTCTCCAGGATTTTGACGAAATTACGCCACTGTCCGAGTCACTGAAAAATTCATATGTTTTCTGAATTTCCAAGTATGTCCTATGGTAACCACCTTAAACACAAAATGGTGTCATACTTTGGTGCTTTAGCCCCAATTGCAGAAAATTCACATCCAACTTAAAAAAACACTTGTAATCTACGAACAAACAATAGCTGTCCTTTAAAAAAATTTGAATATGTATTTGAGTAAAGATGCACTCAAGAAAAAAAAAATTGCATAACAACTGATGCTGTTCATGCTTTGTTTTTATGTTGGCTTTCGTAACGATATTTTTTTTTGGAATTTAGCCCTTACTAATGGCCTAACCTCACAGATCCATATAAATAATGGTCCACAATTCATGCAAATTTAATGACTTAACTGAGTCCAGTGAAAAGACATCGTCTCACTTATTTTATTTCGAGTGCCTAAAAAAGTTTATGTGCGTGTTTTTTTTTTATTTTCTTTTTATTTCCTGTGCTCCACCGTAATCTTCTGTAGTTTGTAGGCTAGTCTATGGCATTATTACATTATACAGCCAAGTCATAGGGTAGTACAGAATGCTGAAGTATGGGGAATAAGACAGTTAATTACTTCCTTATTTCACAATGAAGAATTCTTAATAAAGTTTTTGCTAGAAGAATCTCGGAATTTCTAGTGATTTAATTGTTGTAGCTTTAGTTTTTAACGTTGCTACTGTGAATGTGGAAGCGTCATTAATAGAGAAATAAATTTTTCAGAAATCTTGGTGATAGAATGCGAAGGGCGCTGTTTATGATATATGAATATTCTCCCCTTTTGGACTCCAGCAATATGACCATGGATGATTGGATTCAAATATCAAAGGATCTGAAGGTATAATATCACAAAAAACAAGAAAATGTTGCATAGCAACCACAAAAATCCATGAACACGTATCGACACTGGCGTATTGATGACTGAAATATGTTCTGCGATTTCGCTTCCTCATTCTCCGCTTTTCTTTCTGTATTTTAGTACGCGGTCTGAATGTCTTATTATCTGGAAAATGGGGTTTACAACATTGATAAACATTTTAAAAGACAATAGACACAAAATACGTTTCCTTAGTAATATGATTATGATTTGACATTTCCTGAATCGAAATGTCCTTTATCATAGTTTATCAACTCTGGATTTCAACCAAATTCTTGGCGTTTCATGCTTTCGTTTATGTAAAAGAGATCTATCAGAAAAATCAAAGATGGAAACTTTTTACCCTTAGGAAATCGGTTTTCAAAGTTTTTAGGATAAAAGGACTTAAATATTTCACCATGAAAAATCGAAATCTTGTTTGGCTCCAACACATTTAAATGTTTCTTTTTACGTGTGTGGAGTCTGGTATAGCTCAAATCTGATGCAGGGACTAGTCGTTAAAAGTATCCTTGATTTTAAGCCTTATCCATTATTTTTTAAAACAAAATTCAAGAAGAAATCAAATTCTCAATCGTTTGAAAAAAAAGAAAACACAATAATCACAAACCTGGTCAAGGGAACCACAGTTGTGAGCATGGATAGGATAGATTATGATAAAAAAGCCTATGAGCTTTTGTCGAATTTGATTACCTACAAATGGATCAAGCCAATGAAAGCACATACCTATTGAAAAAAGAATTCTTACTTTAAAAGATGATAGACTATTAAACTTTCAAATCTACACTAGTTTACTCTAAATGTTGTACAGCTCCAAAATAATATGGCCTTCCTGAAATCCTTAAAAATGATATTCCGCCGATCCTTATCATGGCATGCTATTATTCCCCAACTACAAGACTTATAAATTTTTGGGCCACGATTTTTCAACTCATTTCAAGAATCAGGAAATCATTTATAAAAAGTTTATTGAAAAATGTAAGCAAGTTTTACAAAGAAAATTGATGGAAAATTTTGGTGCGTGATGAGATATTGACATTATCTTAGCTCTTGTTTGAATCTTGTATATATTTTCCTTATATTTTAGGTTCAGAGAAATATTTTTCTTCAAGCTGTGGATTTATCAATTGGAAAAATTTAATCTCTCTTTATGGCAAGCTTCTATATGGATTTGGTCGAAACCACGCTTTGAATAATTTCCCACTGAAACATTCTCTCATGGCCTTTTTTGTTGTTGTTCTGTCTATTTGGGACCATCGGCATGATTCTATGAATGAGTTTATGGTGCATTTGAACACTTTTGATACCAATCTACGGAAAATATTGGGGTCGAAAATTCAAAGCTTCCTTTCTTGGATGTTCTAATTCTAAAAAAATGCCTCCAACCTTGAATTTCCTCTGTATATGAAACCAACTCGCAATGATCGCTATTGACATTTCTTCAAACCAAGTCTCTTTTTGTAATTTTTTTTATTCTTTGGTATATTCTTGAAGAAACAGAATGAACTGTACATGATTCTTAATGCTCCTGCATGAAATTGCAGCTCTTCTAAAGCGTCAGCCCAAATTTTTACTCCTTAAAAATTTTATTGTTTGGACATATTTACCGCCAAAATTTGTTTTGGAACTTATTATTGTCTGAGAGTTCCTTATTCCTGGCACAAGAACTATGACAGGACATGGTTTTGCAAAGAAGTCTGGTGAAAACGGTTTGGAATAGGCACAGGGACCTGAAAATCACATTTTCAGGAGATTATACGAAAGGGAAGAGACAAAATGGGGGTTGAGGAGGGACCATTGGTTTGACTAGTCAAAAAAGTTGGCAAAAGTACCTCATTTTTGAAACACAAATTAAATTAATCAATGAATAATTAAAGGAAATAATGCTTTTTTTATTTATAATCCAAAAATATCCAAAAATAATTTCGGTGACTACAAACAATTTCCTTGATAAGTAAATGTAACTTATCGGACTTTCTACTGACAGCATTAAGTTTTGCAAAATGTTGAATCAGGACATCTTTCCTATTGGTGCTAACATCCTCTGCATTATATAAATTTTGCAATCTAACTTCCATAAAGGAAAACTATATCTACCGACAAGCAGGTATATTCTGAAAAAATTTTTTTTTTGTGGTGGTCTAATTTATTCTAATTTGTGGGTCTCTCGCACCTGGAAAAAATTTCTTCCACAAGTATTCACTCTCTTATTGCTGGTTTTGAGTACGATACTCAACTAACAACTTACAGCTGCACCAAGATGCCGATGCCAGCGCTGCTACGCATGCTCTTCCTCTTGTCCAGTCTGTTTAATTCCCTCTTAATATCCAATCTCTCTTTACATCCTCCCAAGAAGTCTTAATTTCCTTTAAATCCAACGTTACGACCTCTTCCCACTCCATTCGGTGACGACTTGCTTTTTGTTTGACTATAGATGGTTAGCCGAAAAGTTCGGTAACCTGTCATTCCTCATCCTCAGAATGTGTCCTAGCCATCTCAAATTTTCTTTCCTTTTAGCCCGAGCAAACGGGAGTGAAGTGAATTTTTCTTACAGCTTACTGCTTGAAGTACAATCATCAGACGGGTATCCGGAGACAATTCCTTCGAAAAGCATTATAAATTTTCCCCTGTCTTTCGTAACATCTACGTTTCAGACCCCTACTTGACCAGCCTAATCGCTGTAGTTTCATTTCTTCTTAACTTGGTTTGCAGATTTATCTTTCTGTTCTTCCATACGCTTTTCAATTTTGAAAAAAAAAGAAACACCTTGGGACTTGGCTATTCTACTTTTGACATCTCCACTGCATCCACCATCATTACTAACAGTACTACCCAAGTAAGCGAAGCTATCCACTTGATCTATCTCCTCTCTGCCCAAAATCGCCTCTTCAACTTCATTTATATCCATTCTAAGCGACTTAGTTTTCTTAATATTAATTTTCAAGCCTATTCTTTCCCCCTGAACTTTCAAAACCTAAAAAAAATCATATATTTTGGTAACCTTTTCATCTAGGACACTTAAATCGTCAGCATAATCCCAGAATAGGAGATTTTTATTTTCCCTTTTGATTCCATACTCTTCCATTGCCTTTGCTGCCTTTCTTAGGACAATGTCGATTAAAATTAACTACACAAAAGTGGAAAGAATGCAACCCTGCTGAAGTACCGATTCAATATGAAATCACGTACTAACTTCATTTCCTACCCTAACCGCTTAATGTCGTTCTTGTACATAGCAATGATCACTTGAATGTAATTATTTGGTACATTATGCAAGGATTAGACGTTCAGTAAATTCTCTTATCGGCTGAATCAAACGCTTTTTAATATTCAGTGAAATTGATGACTAAAGGGTTCTGATGACTCAGGCACTTCTCAACTGTTGATCTAAGATTGAAAATATCGTGGATGCACCCTCTCCCCTTCCTAAAACCATACTGTTCTTCTCTTAATATTTTGTCTACAGCATCTTTAAATATAAAAAGTATCATCGTGCTAAGCAATTTCCTCCATATAGAAACCGAGCAAATGCCTCTTGAATTACCACACTCACTCTCATCACATTTCTTATGGAGGGATTTAATAAAAGTTTTACTAAAGTCTCTAGGTGCCTCTCCCTGTTCAAAAATCGTATTCATAATCTTCAGCAATTTAAGCACATGAGTTTAAGCGCAATTGTATTTTTAAGCACAACCGCCATGCTTAAAAAACTTATTTACCGCACTATCAGCAAACAATCATAGCAAACAAAAACAGGTACTAATATAAATGAATAAATAAATCTTAAAACAGGCGCAGCTTAAATTAAATATGCAAATCAAGCTTAAAACGAACAAAAATATTTTGCCGTTGAAGTATAAATGAAACCCAAAACGAACAGAAACTAAATAAACAGTTGTAATAGACAAACATTATTTTTTCAACAACATTAACTTTATTAAAAATAATTCATCCCGGCTTGACGACCGATTACAAACAAAGCACAAATATGCTTGAAAACGCAACAAGTACACAATTACTAAATTTGACAAGTAACCAAATAATCACTGAAATAAACACAAATAAAGAACAATAAAAAAAAAGAGATAATAATAATTATTGAATAAGAAACTTAAAAAAGAAAAAAAAGAAAAAGAATATATAGATAACAGAAGAAAGACCAAAACATACAATAGGTACAAATATAAATGAATAACTAAATCTTAAATTAAGTGAAACTTAAATTGAATATGCAAATCAAGCTTGAAAGACCAAAGATCACTACAAACAAGAGTTTGGGGTTTGCCTCCTTCTCTCACTGTAAAAGTCTAAAACCTACTTCGTCATTGGCGCTTTACTGAAAACTATATGTGTCTTGAACAGTCTTGGAAAGTGTAAATAAAATCAAACTGAATATCTGATGTATAATGATATTAATTGTTGAAAGATCATCAGTTCAATATTTTATGTCACTGTAATTTTTATTTTCATTTGCAATGCTGTAATATCTGGAAAAGAAAATCTTCGTAATATAATTAATTTTCAGTGAAGTTCCAATGACGCAGTAGGCTTTAGACTTTTACAGTTAGGGAATGGGGCAGTATCCAAACTCTTGTTTGTTGTGGAACTATAAAGTTCAAAATTTAATTTTACTTTTATTTTTATATTTATTTTCAATGTTGTAATAAGTACAAAAGAAAATATTTAGTTAAAATCTTCTGTGGAAAATAAAAATCTATATGCAGTATTGCATTAGTAGTTTGAAGTCGCCCGAGAGGATTTATTATTTTCTTCCTTTGTATTAAGGTCTTCTGCTATTTGTTTAAGAGAAAGCGCCGATTGATTATATTAACCAGAAGTGTGTTATATTGCAGAATTTAAAAAAAATACACGTATGTAAAGTCAGTAGAGAAGATCTAACGCTGTTTTTTTTTTAGATATGCTATGAGAATTTTGATGGATTTGTAATACTCCATGGTACAGACACGCTGGCCTATACAGCTTCAGCATTATCTTTCATGCTTGAAAACCTTGGGAAAACTGTCATAGTAACAGGATCTCAGGTAATTTTATATCTTATTTCTTTTTTAAGAGTAAAGTTGAAAATTTTAAACGAATAAAATTATTCCTCTGTAGATTATGCAAGATTATTGTGCAAAACCACCCTAATTAAACCACCGCTATATTTTTCAGTAATTATAGAATTCTAAAAACTAGCACTTTGCCGAGCAGACAAAACTGGCAGAACTTCTCCTAGGAGAAGAAAATTCCGTAAGTAGCCTGCAGAAAATAAAAGACTAACTTATAAGGCTCTTCATAATCTTTCACCAGTTATGATGTCGATAACTTTTAGCAACCAGTTATAATTGTCTTAAGAAACTCAAGCAAGCTCAGCTTTCAGTAAAACGCTAGTTTCTATCACTTGCGAAGCGCGATAGTTTGGAACTCAAATTTCTTTGCAAAAATTTAAAACTAGAATTCTCCATTTGTTTCAAGTTTTAGTGTCATTTGTAATATGATTAGAAAAGCAGGTATAAGTTTTGATTTATGGCCGACGCAGTAGTGGTGACTTTGTATAGAGCGATTTTTCCTAGCTCATCATATATAACTGATGGTTGTAGAAACTTGGGAAAGGGCTCATTTGTTCGAAAACTAATACTCGTAGTACCTTTATCTATGATATGTTCTAAAATGAATATTCAACAAATTAAAATCAAAACTACATATTACATGTCATCTTTCGCTGCAGCACAATAAAAAGCCAGAGGACAACTAACTGACCCAATCTAGACCAAGAATCATTTCAGCGTATTTCAGCTTTTTCAAAATATTAAATTCAAACTGATTTGCAAAATATTATATAACAGATAAAAGATATAACATAATTTTCCAGCAACAGTAAATTATGAACCCAAATTAAAATACAACAAATAAGCGGGTGCTGCCAAGCCCGAACTCCCTCCTCCTCCTTTAAGGCCGGAGTATTATTTGTGTTTTACTGAGAAATAAAATAACGTACTGTTCTGTTTTTTTATTATAGCATGAAAAACAGTAGATGTGCTCGAACTGTTGCTGTTTTTTTTTTTTTTTTTCGATTTTAGTAAATATGTAACGATGATTTTAGTCTTGTATAATTTTCACGTTATTGTCTCTTATTAAATTAAATAACCAAAGAGATTTTTTAAATGACAGTAAAGAAGGATAAAAAGGATAAAGATCTTCTAGAGCCGTTGTTGGCGTAAATGGTGTCGAATCGACTTTTCAGTTGCTGGTTCATTTTTACAGAGACAAGTAGCAAGCTTGGACTCCAACCTTGCTGCGGCAGGGATCAAACCCGGGGCCCCGTAGTACCAAGCAGAGCATCAATCCATTGTGTTGCAACAGGGTATAGGGGAATATTAAATTTTTAAACGAATATAAAGCATTCTGTGTATGAGGAGGGCTGCTCTCCTGAGCCTCCTGCTTCTAAAATTTTATCGTGTTTTAAAATACTTCTTATTCCAAAAATTATTGTCCAATCCCTCCGGTAAATGTTCTGGTTGTTCCCGGGAATCAAAGGGGACTAGACATTAATCTTTAACCCCATCTTCCTCCAAATCCCCCTCTGTGTAAATCTGAAGCCTCACGGAAAGATGGAGAGAACGACGAACTTTTCAAGGTTTCAAGTCCTCCCTTCTCTGTAATGGCAGATGCCCAGTTATAGATCACAAATCATAATTTCATGAAACCTCAATGAATCAACTTAGTTAAATGGATTTTGAAAATAACTATCTATATAGACTGTTTATTTTGTGTGGATTACATGCATGTTTAAGAACGAAGGCACCACCGGGCCACACTATCGCACCTGAAACTGGAAAGCTCAATGTATAGTTTTTTCAATAAATTCAAATATATTGGCATCGCAGAATCCTCACTTTATGGTTTTAGGCACCCATTTAGCTAAAACTGTTGGTTTATGCCACAAGATGGTGGATAGCGCCACTTTCCTGCGGCCCAGAATTTTTGGCTACTCAGAGGGTAATAGAACTTCCAATTTACTTTCTAATGAGCTTTATTTTTATATTCTAGCCCCGTTGGTTTAATATGATCACTCTTGAGAAAAACAACAAAAAATAACAAACAAATAAACACGCATCCGTGATCATCCTTCTTAGAACAAATCTACAATTTCAATTTTTATAGATAGGGACTTGAAGCAATTATAAAAATTATTTCTGATACATTGGATTTGATGGTTTAGTTTGCATGAAGATCATTCTCACTTTGGCGGCATTATCCCCCTTTTCTCAAAATAAAAAAAATATCTTAGAATCGTAACTTCTGGTGGATAATTTTAAACTTAATGCACACATTTGGAATCATCATAAAAATTAAATTCTTTTATATTTATATATTATTATCAAAGATCATTTCTTTAGAGTTTTGATTATCATAGCGATAGATGCTCTGAACTTATAGTCAAACAGTTCGTAGTAACGAACTGTAAGTAAGGAGTGACCCGGCTCAATAGTGACCGAAACTCTAAAAAACAAATTTTGATGCCAATAGATACATCAAAAGAATTAAATTTTTATGCTGATTTCAAATATATAAATTTGATCAAGTTTAGTTTTACCTATCAAAAGTTAAGAGCCTGAGGAAATTTGCCTCATGTTTGAAAAAGGAGAGAAACACTACCTAAAAGTGATAGAATTTGAATGAAAATCGCACCGTCAGATCAGAGAGTCCTAATGTAGAGGTTTCAAGCTCCTATCTGCAAAAATGTGGAATTTTCTCTTTTATTTTGCCAGAAGAAAGATTACGAATGCTTGCTAATTTTTTTTTTTCCCAGGGTGATCGAATCCATTAGCGGTCATTCCGTGGGAAGATCTTTCCTTGGAGGAAGTTTTTATGGGGGAAGGGACATTTCTATGAAGGGGATGCCGGATTTCCCAGTATTATGTAAAAAACGATCATAATTACATAAAATGCAAGTTTTTTTCAACTGAAAGTAAGGAGCAACATTAAAACGAACAGAAATTATTACGGATATCAGGGGGTTCGCCCCCTAGTCAATACCTCGCCCTTTGTGCTAAAGATTTTTTAGTTCTTTCAAAAGAGCAATTTATTCTAATCAAACGGTCTTTGTGATTCAGGGGTCATTCTTAAAGAATTGGAACAAAATTTGAACTAAAGCGTAAAGAGCGTGGTATTGACTAGGGGGCAAACCCCCTCAAATAGCAATAATTTCTGTTCGTGCGTTTGTAGAATTCGTGAGTTGCGTAGAATTTTTCATGAAGGGGTCGCCGGATGTCCCAGCATTATTTAAAACCGATCAGAAACTAAATAAAAAACCAAGTTTTTTTTCAACTGAAAGTAAGGAGCAACATTATAACTTACAACGAACAGAAAATATTACGTATATGAGGGGAGTTGCCTCTCCTAAATAGCTCGCTCTTATGCTAAAGCATTTTTGTTAACTTTTAAAAGAGTTTATTATTCTAATTAAACAACCTTATATTAATTAAGCAGCCTATTTATTCTAAATAAACGAACTTTGTGATGCAGGGGTCATTCTTAAGGAATTGGAACAAAATTCGAACTTTAGCGTAAATAGCAAGGTATTGACTGGGGGGTGAACCCCCTCATATACGCAATAATTTCTGTTCGTTTGTTCGTGGAATTCGTGCGTCGGACGCCGGATTTCCCAGCATATTTATAAGGCGATCAGAAATTAAATAAGAAAAAACAATTTTTTTCTACTGAAAGTATGGAGCAACATTAAAACTTAAAACAAACGGAAAATATTATGTATATGAGGGGGGAGGCTGCCTCTCCTCAATAGCTCGCTTTTATGCTAAATTATTTCTTTTTAGCTTTTAAAAGAGGTTATTATTCTAATTAAATAGCCTTTGTGACTCAGGAGTCATTCTTAAATATCTGGAATAAAAATTAAATTTAGGTTATTAAGGCTGAATACTGAAAAGAGTGCAGTTGTTATTAAAGAAAAAAGCAGCGTAGGTTGCGAAGAAAAGTATAGATTTAAGTTTAATTATAAGGAACTAATTATAAGTAAAAGAATGAAACATTTAGGCTTTATTTTATCGGAAAATGGAAGCCTAATGAGTCATGTTGATGAAATAATTAAGAGAGGTAGAGTGGTCATGTCTCTAATTTTTAGAAACCCGACGATAATGGGGATTAAAAATCTAAAAATGCATAAAAGAATATTTATTACAAAAATTTTTACCCGTGATAGAATATTGAGCAGAGATATGGGGTGGAGAAACGGTACAGCAACTGGAGTCCCTTCAGCTCCAGTATTATAAAAGAGTGTTTGGTCTACATCAGACAACTCATTCACAGATTTTAAAAGGTGACATGGCCTGTTTTCTTCAAAGCTACGTAGGTATATTGTAATGCTTAGATTCTGATTGAAGTTAATTAAGAGTAATGAAGATATAATCAGATGTTGAAAAGTGGTTTAAAAACCTCGTGGCCATCCAAAATTAAATAATTACTAAAAAAAAGTAGGAGTGCCTTACTTAAGGAATAATGGTCTTTGTTCTAGTATTATACCAACAGATTTAGAAAGCCAGGTACGATATATATTAGAGAGTCAGGAAATTCAGCATTGGCAAGGGCTAGTTTTGGACTCTACAACTCTACAACATATAATCAGGCAAAACCTAGTTTTGGAGAGGAAGTTTATTTTAAATTTGATTCACCGGCTATGATTCTACGTCGTTGGATTCAGCTTAGGGCGAATTGTCTTCCAATCCAGAACTGGCAAAAGGCGAAAATGTTCGACAAAAAAAAAAGATAGTTGGTCCTGATAAGCGATATATTTTCCCCCTTTGTTACCCTTGCCTTCGTAACGCTATTACGAATCCTTCATATCTGAAGAAGAGTCCTTTCACCTGGGGCACTGAAACATCTGAAGCTCTGAAATTGCTACATCTAGTTCCTTTTGTAAGCAATATATTAAAGAATGATAGTAAAGAACTCATAGCTGGATCTAGTAAAGAACGATAGTAAAGAACGAATCCCTCATATCTGAAGAAGAGTCCTTTCACCTGGGGTACTGAAACACATGAAGCACTGAAATTGCTACATCTAGTGCCTTTTGTCAGTAATATATTATATAACACATAGCTGGATCTAGTAAAGAACGATAGTAAAGAGCGAATCCTTCATATCTGAAGAAGGGTTCTTTCACCACTGTACTATGACAACTGATTAGACAAAAATACCATTCAGTTTATCGTATTTAAGCAGTCATATCCAAACTTTTGCTGTAACGAACTGTAATTAAGGAGACGCTCAGGGCAATTGTAACCAAAACTCAAAACAAAGGAATTTTTATACCAATCAAAGAATACACAAAAAGAATTGGCTTTTTATAATAATTCCAAATACATAACATTCATATCCCATATCCCAAGATCATATCCCAGAGAAGCCTCTGCTCAAAGGATACGCGTATTATAATTTCTTTATTATATCATGCTTCATTATGATTTTTATGATATCCCAAACAAGTATATTTACACAATAAACAAAATACATATTTTTTTTTTTTTTTTGTGATAAGAAAGACTATCCATTTTAGAACCATTTTACAACGCCTCGCTCCTTACGTTAAAGTTTGTATTGTTTTAAAAAGCAGAGCTGTGAGAAAGAGTCAAACTTTAGCGTAACGAGTTAGGTGTTGAGGATGGGACAGCCCCTTTCATTTACGGAGTAATATCTGTTCGTTTTAAGTTTCAATGATCTTCCTTACTTTCAGTTAATTTTTTTTTTGTTTAATGCGCTGCCAGGAACTGCTTGAATCCTTTAAATTTGCAGAAAATCAATTGCATGAATATGACTCAATTTAAGCTATTTATTTGGTACGTTATTCAGTAAAGCCTAAATGATATTCGACCATTTATGGGGTTTGAGGGGTGCAAAAATACGTTTTTTGTGGTAAAATTTATTGACGTAAAACATTTATCAGAAAGTATATGGCTTGACCATTTCGAAAAAATGTTACCTTTGTTACTGTTTTCTTCATTTTGAACCCATCCCTTTTAAACGAACAGAAAATCAAGTACCTAAACCAAGGGTGTATCCATGATTTTTGTTTGGGGACGAGGAGGATTGCGCAAAAAACTGTAAAGACCACACCAAAATTTGTTTATGTGCATTTTTTGCTAAGTTTATACAAATCGCACAATTTCTTTTTTTGGGGGGGAATTAGTTAACCCCCCTCCCTGGCTACGGCATCGGCCTTTATAAAACTCTCAGCTTAGGGTAGTTTATCCTCTTTTCAGTTAAATCCAATCGACGCTCTAGTCTATTGAGAAACAAACAAAAGTTCAAAAGGAGATAAGTCCTTTTATTAGACAGTGAAAACAAATACAAAATATCTGGATATTTTGACCATATACACCAGTGGTCGTCATCAGCATAAAACTTAAAGCATTACAGTTAAAACAAACATATTTATACAGAACAATATAATTAGTTCCGGGTCACAAATAGTTTCCGGTTCATTGAATAGATCAGTCTGAAAGAGTGCATTAACAGGGTTCTTTCAAATCTTGAGTTGTAAATTTTCTTCTTTAACTTAGGCTAAATGTATGTCGAATCTCTAATAAAGGTGGCACAAACATCTTCTTCTTCCAAATGCAAAAGAAATGTTGAATTTACACTTATATACTTGATTGGTCACATCTCCCCATATATGCGACATATTTTCGAGGCAATACATTAAATTACATATTTTTGAGACCACACTGCCTTTATATATTTATTTGTAACCCACTTACATAAAAATATAAATAGTGGAGTAAACACAAGCGAAAATCAACGATAAAATTGCGCCAAAAAAATATGCAGAAAAAAATGTATACAAAAAATAATATATAAAAAAAAAGTTCAAATTTATATTATCAAGTGAAAGTAATTATTTTGTTCTGTATAAATATGTTTGTTTTAATTGTAATGCTTTAATCTTTCTGCTGATGACGATCACTGGTGTATGTGGTAGAAATATCCAGATTTTTAGTATATGTTTTCCCTTTTTAATAGAAGGACTTATTCCCTTTTGAACTTTCATTTGTTCGTCATAAAAAGGCTATGAGGTCTTTGGAAAAAAAAAACAATTTAAGGTATTGCATCGAAACTAAGTCTATTGAGGGGCCAGAAGGTCAGGAACACCACCATTGTTTATGTCGATTTTTGTTTGTTTTGTGTTATGTTTCACTGTTTGCAGTAATTCCCGACTGTTTTGGGTTTATCATGTTCACTCGTAGTGATTAATGCTTATTTTAGGCTTATGTAAGCTGATTCCTGCTTGTTTTAAGTTTAAAATTTGCTCTCTTCTTCCACCTCAGAGACTTTTTCAGTTTTATCATCTAATAAAAGAGTAACTTTGTATGAAATAAGTAAACTGACTTGAAAAAAATCGAAATATTTTAGTTTAAATTTCTTTTATTATTATTATTTTCATTGTTACCTAATTGAGGTAAAAATGGAGAGCGGTCGAACTAAAATCAATATCGGACGGTACACTTTCGAATCTTCAACGGGACCCTATTCGGGCACCTTATGAAAATGAACTAAAAGATAATTACATGATACTGATTTTCAAACAGTTCGTGGTAACGAACTGTAGTAAGGAGCGACCCGGCTCAATAGTAACCAAAACTCTAAAAAATGGAATTTTGATATCAATAGCTACATCAAAAGAATCGCATTTTAATGCTGATTTTAAATATATAAGTTTCATCAAGCCTGAGAAAATTTGCCTTAATTAAGAAAATAGGGCGAAACACTCCCTAAAAGTCGTAGAATCTTAACGAAAATGACACTATCAGATTCAGCGTATCAGAGAACCCTACTGTAGAAGTTTCAAGCTCCTATCTACAAAAATGTGGGATTTTGTATTTTTTGCCAGAAGACAAATCACGGGTGCGTGTTTATTTATTTTTTTTTTGTTTTGTTTTTTTTTTCCCAGGGGTCATCGTATCGACCAAGTGGTCCTAGAATGTCGCAAAATGGCTCATTCTAACGGAAATGAAAAGTTCTAGTGCCCTTTTTAAGTGACCAAAAATTTTGAGATAGCCATTTTGTTTGGCATAGTCGAAAACCATAATAACTATGTCTTTGGGGATGACTTACTCCCCCACAATCCCTGGGGGAGGGGCTGCAAGTTACAAACTTTGACCAGTGTTTACATATAGTAATGGTTATTGGGAAGTGTACAGACGTTTTCAGGGGGATTCTATTTTGTTGGGGGGTGGGGCTGAGAGGAGGGGGCTATGTTGGAGGATCTTTCCTTGGAGGAATCTGTCATGGGGGAACAGAAATTCAATGAAAAGGGCGCAGGATTTTCTAGCATTACTATAAGAAAACAATGAAAAATAAACATGAAAAGTTTTTTCAAATGAAAGGAAACAGTAGCATTGAAACTTAAAACGAACAGAGATTATTACGCATATGAGGGGTTCTAAAAATACTTTAGCATAAAGAGCGAGGTTTTTAGGAGGCGATAAATACCTCGCTCTTTATGCTAAAGTACTTTTAGTAATTTCAACTATTTATTCTACGGCCTTTCTGATTCAGGGGTCATTCTTAAAGAATTGGGACAAAACTTACGATTTAGTGTAAAGAGCGAGGTATTAACGAGGGTACAAACCCCCTCGTATACATAATAAAAATATAAGATTATGAGATTATGAAGTTTGTTACGTAAGTTACTTCTTAAGTTACGTATATTTTTTACTAATAAAAACGTTCGTTAAAAATTAAAAGTTCTAGTTGCCTTTTTAAGTAACCGAAAAATAGGAGGGCAACTAGGCCTCCTTCTCCACCCCTTATTTCTCAAAATCGTCTGATCAAAACTAAGAGAAAGCCATTTAGCCAAAAAAAGAATTAATATACAAATTTCATTTTAATAATTTATGTGCGGAGAGCCAAAACCAAACATGCATTAATTCAAAAACGTTCAGAAATTAAATAATAAAAACTAGTTTTTTTAACTGAAAGTAAGGAGCGACATTAAAACTTAAATTGAACAGAAATTACTCCGTATATGAAATGGGTTGTCCCCTCCGCAATCCCTCGCTAATTACGCTAAAGCTTTTAATTGTTTTAAAAAGCAAAATCGTGGCAAAGAGTCAAACTTTAGCGTAAAGAGCGAGGGATTGCGGAGGGGACAACCCATTTCATATACGGAGTAATTTCTGTTCGTTTTAAGTTTTAATGTCGCTCCTTACTTTCAGTTAAAAAAACTAGTTTTTTTTTTTATTTATTTCGTATACAGGGCACTGGTAGGAACACTACTTACAAAATCCTCTACACTAGAAAACAGAAGTCAATAATTTATAGGGAAGAATAATGTGGATAAAACCTGCTGGTAAATTATTCAATTTTTGATCAACCCAGGAAAGAGACAGATACAGAATTTATGTGTGTAATTCCTCCCCCCCATCCCCCCTGTAACCAAGTTTTAAGAATTGGTGGAACTAAAAAAAGATTAGTAAAGCGTCTTGATTGATTTTCGATCCCCAAAGGGAAAAACCCGGTACCAAATGATGACTGGGTGATTACTATTTGATTGTGTAGCTATCCTACATCTATCTTCATCTAATCATTTTCTTACCTCTGATTGTAAATATGCTTCTGGAAAATATGGAATTGCTCTCCAAAACCGAAACAACCAAATATATAAATAACTAAGCATAAACAGGATGTAAATAACTTGGATAACGCAAAATAGTTTTCAAATCACAAATTTTATTAAATTTGTTTATTTCTTTATTTTGATTTGATTGATTTCTTACGGCTAATAATATTTAATTACCAATAAATCAAGTCAGGGGTCTCAAGACGAATTTTTGGAGGACACGAAGTATCTTTCTAGATGTTTTATATGGGATTCAAGGAAATTTTTATGAACAAAATGTCTGCTATGAATTGAAATTACGCTGCTAAACTCAAAGAATGTTTCACGGAATAACCTCAAATGGTCCCCAAGTCATTTTTGTAAGAAAGTCACTGATGCTGTGTTTAGGGAAATGCGTGGGTTAAAATACGATTATCTCAAACATCAGCTCTAATACGAAGAAGGAATGTTCTTGGAAATTAATAATAGTTTGTGTAAAAGACCTACGTATAAACAAAATTTTGTTCAAATCTGACTCACAACTAAGAAATACAGTAGGCTTGCCCCTAGGATGAAGAAATTTTATTCCATTGAAAATCACCTCTCTTGCAATTGTCTACAGCATCTTTAAGCATAAAAAGCATCATCATACGAAGTAATTTGCTTCCTATGGAATCCGAGCTAGTGCCTCTGCAAATGTGAAAAATTGTTTTTCATTGAGAAATCGAAAAATAGCAAAGTTGGCTCCCCTTGATTTAATAAGATACATCACCCCCCACTTCATGCATCTTCATGAATTATCGCTCCTGTTGAGTCTAGGTGCATTGAGTGATCACTGTGTCCAGTTCTTGCTTATTCCAAAAGTGACTGCAGAGACACTTGACTGAGAGTTCAAACAGTTCGTGTTAACGAATTGTAAGTAAGGAGCGACCCGGCTCAATAATAACCGAAGCTCTAAAAAACAGAATTTCGATACCAATAGATACATCAAAGAATCAGATATTTATACTGTTTTTAAATGTATAAGTTTCATCAAGTTTATTCCTACCCATCAAAAGTTAAGAGCTTG
This sequence comes from Artemia franciscana, assembly GCF_032884065.1. NCBI lineage: Eukaryota > Metazoa > Arthropoda > Branchiopoda > Anostraca > Artemiidae > Artemia > Artemia franciscana. Next base: position 29,775,163 of record NC_088870.1, read on the forward strand.
AGAAAATTGCTTTATTTTCGAACACCCCCTAAAAGTCATAGAATCTTAATGAAAATCACACCATCAGGTTCAGCGTATCAGAAAACCCTACTCTAGGGGTTTCAAGCTCCTATCTGCAAAAATGTAGTATTTTGTATTTTTTGCCAGAAGAAAGATCACGGATGGTGTTTTTTGTTGTTTTTATTTGTTTTTTCCCCAGGGGTGATCGTATCGGCCCAGTGGCCTAGAAATTTGCGAGAGGGCTCATTGGAAATGAAATTAAAAGTTCTAGTGCTCTTTTTAAGAGACCATGAAAATTGGAGGGCAACTAAGCCCCCTCCAACGTTCATTTTTTCCCAAAGCCACCGGATTAAAATTTTGAGATAACCATTTTGTTCAACATTGTCCAAAAAAAACTTTTTTCAACTGAAAGTAAAGAGCAGCATTAAAACTTGAATCAAACAGAAATTATTACGTATATGACGGGGTTAGTCCCCTCATCAATACCTCGCTCTTCACGCTAAAGCATTTTTAGTAATTTCAAAAGGGCTTTTTATTCTAATTAAACGGCTTTTGTGATTCGGGGGGTATTCTTGAAAAATTGGAATAACATTTGAACTTTAGCGTAAAGAGCGTGGTAGTGACGAGAGGGTGAACCCCCTCATATATGTAATAATTCCTGTTCGTTTTAAGTTTTAATGTTCCTCCTTATTTTCAGTTGAAAAAACTTGTTTTTTGTATTTAATTATCATAAAAGAAGACACAAGAATAAGCAAACAGGTAAATAGCGGAATCCCAAGCTGAATTTTACACTGAGTAGATTTAGCTCGTAATAGAGTGAATAAGATTGAAGCTAAAAAAGATTGAAGCTAAAATAGGCTTGAAAATTAATGTTAAGAAGACTAAGTCACTAAGGTTAGGAATAAGTGAAGATGAACAGGTGACCTTAGGTAACGAAAAGATTGATCAGGTTGGGAGCTTCAGTTACCTTGGTAGTATTATTAGTAAAGATGGTGGGAGCAGTGAAGATGTTAAAAGTAGAATAGCTAAAGCTCAGGGTGTTTTTTCACAGTTAAAAAAAGTTTGGAAGAATAGAAAGATAAGCCTACAAACCAAGATTAGAATATTGGAAGCTACAGTGATGACAGTGGTCAAATATGGCTCTGAAGCATGGACACTCCGAAAAGCAGATGAAAATTTACTAGATGTTTTCCAGAGAAATTGCCTACGGATTGTTCTGGGTACCCGGCTGACTGACCGTATTTCAAACAGTAGGTTGTACGAAAAGTGTGGTTCAATCCCGCTTTCTGGGGCTATAATGAAAGAAAGGTTGAGATGGCTAGGCCACGTTCTACGGATGAAGGATGACAGATTACCGAAGATTGTCCTTTTTGGCCAACCGTCTGGGGCTACACGGAAAGCAGGTCGTCCTTGTCTGGGTTGGGAGGATGTCATAAATAAGGATTTAAAGGAAATGGGAACTTCCTGGGAGGGTGTAAAGAGGGAGGCTTTAAATAGATTAGGTTGGAGGAGGAGCGTGCGTAGCTGTGTTGGCCTCAGGCGGCTTGGTGCTGCAGTGAGTTATTAGTAGTAGTAGTAGTAGTAGTATTGATTGGTAACTTCCAGTTCTTCTCTTTGTTTTTTCTCCGTTTAGTAAACATTCGCGGTAAGAAACGCAACTTAGAAACTTATTCGCTTTTCATTTTTTCCAGATACCTATTTTTGAAACGAGATCTGACGGTCGCGATAACTTCCTGTCGGCTCTTGTTATAGCTGCAAATTATTCTGTTCCGGAGGTGTGTGTATTCTTTAATAACAGACTCCATCGAGGAAACAGGACTACTAAAGTGAATACTAGTAGTTTGGATGCGTTCAACTCACCGAATTTTGCTCCGCTTGTCAATATAGGAATTAATATTGAAGGTTGGTGCTACTATAATATTTCTACTGTTGTTCAGCTATTATGTTAAGACAATTGCATAGTGACTCGGTAAGCTTTATTCTTAGCTGACAGTAGCGTTCGTTTTTGTGGCTAGTAGCAACTATTCTGGATTCTTTCCGCATAAAACTGAGTCATCAGTAATTAAGACCCAGTCAATTTCTTGTATTGGCTTGATCTCAATATCTTGTTATGGTCTACGCAGAAATCTTCCATGTCACGTACCATGCATACAATTGTAGAAGGTTTGCCCGATTGTAAGGCTAATAATATTGGTACTCTCCCTATGCGCTTATTATTTTTGTTTTCCCTCCCACCACAAAAGAAAATTACATTCGAATAATGGGACCCAATAAGATTTCTAGTTAGACAAAAGACAACATCACCTTGCCAAGCTTTGCTTGGCCTAGGAAAAAGAGGGACTTCCTGCAAAGACTAAGAATTCACTGACCAAAATTTTGGAAGCTGATTTCGAAAAAAACATTGACTTAGGGAAGTCAAAAATGTATTTACATTTATTTAGGCTATCACGGATTTTATAAATACTGGAAAGTATGTCGTTTATCTATAAATTCTTTTGTTTTGTAATAGATTGTGGGCTCAGCTTGTCAGGGCTCAGCTTCAATTTTTGAAATAATATGGCAATTTTGGCAACTACCGTTTTGTCCATTGCAAGGCACACCTGGTCCTTGGTTCATCGAAGAAAACGGACAATTAAAAATTATACTGTTTCCAGGACAAGGCAGCAGTTGAAACTTACCGATTTCTCACAATCCTTTATTTCAAGGATGCCGTTCCACAAAAATTTAGAAGAAGGGATTCAAGGACTAAAGTTTTTATGAATATATCAAAAATAGTACTTTTGTAGTAGGGCCAATTTCTTTCAGTTTTTCCGATGAAAGCTGCAAAAAAGGGTACATTTCAAAATTAGCAGGGGTGGGGGCAATGGAATTTAGGGGAAATAATGCCACTTCCCTCCTCAATTCGTACCCATGATTAAATTTACGAGCTGCAGGAGGCTACTAGAAGAATATGTCTGAAGAAATGGGAAGATAGTAATTACAGTAGTAGAGAACTGATTAAAGACTTTTCAATAGTTCTTGTCAAAAGCATCGTCATTGCGCTGCCTAGAATGTGAATGTGAATGCTGTAGCCATATATTTGACCTTTTTTCAAAACCGTGCACAATTGAAGAATAAAAGTGGAATGTGATTGCAGTAATTGCAATCTTAGCCATAGAGGGGGATTTCAAGATATGTCCATAGTTTTGAAATCTCTTATTGACTTAAGAAATCAGTAGAGGTTAATAAATCTTGTGAAATAGTTGTTATTTGCATTTTGTAACCCTAATAAGAATTATAAAATGAATAATGTAATCGGAATGAATGCTTGAATGGATACTTTGGATGGGAGGTTTATTGTGAGGAAATTAATCATTTTTCTAGGTTTCAGAAGAAGAAGAAACTGGGGATCACCGTTTATCAGCCTGAGGCTCATTTTATTGTCACTGTCTCTATTTTGTATATTCTTCTTTAATTTATTCAATTTATTTTATTTTAATTCTCCTCTTTGAGCATTTTTAGTTTTGTAGCCCAGGATAATGCAAAATACCTTACAATACTATGTATTTGTATTACTAAAAACCATTCATAGTTCTGACCGCTGAAAAGGAAAAAAATATGGGTTTAAAAAAAAAAAAACCTGGAAGGTTATTTAAGTCCACATGCCACATGTTACTTTTTACAATAGATGTAAGCCGCTATTCTTGCTATAACTATGTTTTAAGTGTTCTATTTATGCCCAAAAAATTAGCGGTCGATCATAAATAATTATTTGAGATTGATGAAAATCTTTAGTTTGTTCTTGTAAATGTATAAAATGATAGATAACACCGGTTTTGGGCTATGTGCTAGTGGGTTATTTATATTTATTGGGTTTTTTCCTTAGTTCAAGTTACTAGAGTAGATAATCACTTTCCAGACAAAACTTCACTTGGTATTTTGATGGGAGTCGTAGAGACAGGTGAATACAACTTTCGGGAATTAGCTCCGGTCCAAATTTCTAAAAATCTCTGACATTTTCTTTTAACAAGCTTAACCACTTCAAATTAGAAAGAAAGTTTTTACGGAAAGCAATTGCTTAACCCACTACAACTTAATAGTTGTAATTTCTTATCATTAAATAATTTGATTTTAGCCTAGACTTCCTTAATTTGACATTTTCACAAGTTAATTCTTTTTTATTTTATTCTAGTCAACCAGAATCTCATTTTTCGACCAACAGAACTCGAGAAATTTCACGTTCACACTACTTTAAACAGGAATGTTGGTATACTCAGGATTTTCCCATCGATTACAACACAGACGGTAAGTAATAAAAACGGTGAGGCACCTTGGACTTATCCTAAAAATGTCCCCAAAAGAGAAAGCAACATAGACTATTGTTAACTTAGATGTTTTACCTCATCACATAGTTAAGTTTTAAAAATTAATTATGTATACAATGTAGTTTTGTGTCAAAATACTCTTACAAGCTCACTCTATTCCCATACGTTTAATGAAGAGAGGTAGTCATTTGTGTTGCAAAGAGGGACATAATCTTGTTGAGAGGGATATCTGCACTGTAGTTCTGTAAAGAGGTTGTCTATTTAAGAGACATTTCAAGAAACTTCTGGGAAATCGACTTTTTTCATTTGAAAGAATTTCCTTCAGGTTAGGTTAGCTTTTCCCAATTGGCCACAACTGATGGTTATTTCCTACTGGTTTAAAGGTGCAGAAAAATATAATGGCCATGCTTAGTGTTAAGTTTAGCGCGTTTTGACAGTTTCTTCTTGTTGGATGCTCCATATAATTGGTCCTTATAACGACGTAAGAAAATGAAATAATTAGTACTATTCCAGTTAGATTTTATCACTGACCTTTTTGGAAAGAACCTTTACTAATATTTGTGATCTAGGCTTAAGTAGGGCTGTTCTTAGTCTGGTGGCGTCTGGGACCCTTCAAAGCTTTTTGAAGTAATGACTAATGTAATGAGTTTTTTTATATAAAAAAAAAGATACTTAAAAAAGTTTAGTTTTTCATGGCGATTTTAAGTATGTAAAGTTCATTTAGTTTGAAGTTACCCATCAAATGATACGAACCTCAGAACATAGCGTGATTTTCGACAAAAGGGTGAACACCTGCTAAATGACGAGTGATCCTTATAAAATTACACCATAAAATTCTACATATTAAAAAAACTACAGTGCAGAGTTTTTATATCCCTCTCTATAAAATATTACCAATCGATTTAAATCTGTCGAAAAATTATACAATGAGCTTCCCAGTTAGTGGTTAATGGTTAACATAGAAATTTATTTTAACACTTCACTTAAATAAGTTGATTGGTTTCAGGCTTAATAAAATTATGGCTAGTAATGTGTAATTGCGCATAAACTATTATGGAGGAGGACAAGGCGTATATGGGATTGGGAGTCTGTACCGGTAGTTTAAAAAAAAGTTTTATGTAAAAATTTTCTAGCCCTTTGTGAGCCTACAGATTGAGGTTTTGAGCAGGGAGTATAGAAAGTAGTCTCTATTCTCCCTGGTTCCAGAGAATATTTTTTTACTTAGCCTGTAATATCTATGCTGGTGAATGGTGGATGGTAGTTTAAAAAAAAGTTTTATGTAAAAATTTTCTAGCTCTTTGTGAGCCTACAGATTGAGGTTTTGAGCAGGGAGTATAGAAAGTAGTCTCTATTCTCCTTAGTTCCAGAGAATATTTTTTAACATCTATGCTGGTGGATGGTGGCTCCTCTTATTGCAGAAAACTTTTCTCTCTATAATAGTAAAAATTACATTGATATGTTTACTGGCACAAAAAGATGAAGATCACTGTAACCAGGACTTTTCTCAAGGGCGAGGCAAATGTTACCGAGAGGTTTGCTATAACTTAAATTTAAATGGGAGTATATCTCTTATTCCTATTCGAAGATAACTTCGAAGACCACACTGCCTTTCCATGACGAAAATAAAACAGTTCAAAATAGGGATGAAACCTTTTAATCGAAAGTGAAACAAATATAAATTTTAACTGAATATGTCGGACACATATACATATAATGAACCAGAACCGAAAAGGTCAAGGAGATTTGCTTCCGCTGCTGCGTTGAAAAAATAAGAGCAATAAACTATATGTAATTAGTTTAGTGGGTTATAAATTTTGTTGTTTTTATTGATGTCTTTTAGTTTTATTGCTAATGATGGACACTGTATATGCGTCCGAAATATTCAATTAAAATTTTATATTTGTTTCGCTGTCGATTAAAAGATTTCATCCTGTTTTGAACTGTTATATTTTCTTAGTTATGTACGTTTTCTAATGCTTTCTTGCTTCCCTGGGATCGTGACCCCCCTTGACCCAATTCTAGGTCCATGGGTGACATCCTTATAAAAAAAGGTTATTTCGAAGAATTCAAATTAAAAATCATGGGAATGATTACCCTTTAACTCATTTTGGAGAGCTCAGAGCTCCCCTCAATAACTATTTCGAGTGGTGTACTTTTTGCGAGATGATTATCATTCTTGAAGTATTGTTATACTAAACCTCAATGTAAATAAATAAGAACAAACAGGGGTTAAATGAGCTCATTTTCTCGAAGCATTAGTCTGTAAAAGATAAATCTGATTTTAAAAGTTGAGGTTGAGGGTTCAATAGCCCTTCTCAGATATACTGTAAACCTGAGAATGATATTGAAAATGAACAAAAACCAAGTATAAAAAATGTCTCAAGTAAAAGTAAAGAGCGACACAAGAACTTATAACGAGCAGAAATTATTCCGTAGCTGAGGGAGGTTGTTCCCTCTTTAATCCTCAGCTTTAGCGCCAAAATTTGAATTTGTGTCTCCAATGCTTTAAGAAAGACTGTTCAAGCAACAGGGCAATTGGATTAGAACAAAAGTATTTTTCATATTACCTCAAGAATTGAAGAGCTTGTCGATGCGCGTTTGGTTTAAACAATTTTACGCATAAATTTCTTAAAAGATATGACGTTTAAAATGTGCTTCGCTCATAAATACTTTCAGCATAGCATTGAAAAGCTCCAGCGTAAAGAGTGAAAGGCTTAAGCCAAAGAGATGGTTAGCCAAATATACGGAATAATTTCTTACCTTTTTAAGTTTTGTTGTCGTCCTTTCTTTTCATTCGAATCTTTTTTTCTCTCAAGCAAGCCTTAGTCGTGTTCTTATTCAAAACAAACTGGGAAAACCTCCAGATGTCCTATAAGGTTTTCGAATTCAGAATATTGCTCTTACTCTTTTTCATATAAATAAAGTTTCACTATTAGGAAAATATTACTAGCTAATAAATAATATTAACAAAAATAGACAAAACAAAAAATGATTTAGTATCATATTTAACGATTTATTTCGGCTCCTATTTTCACCCCTCAAAGAAATCCTTAAAGTGATTGAGCAATATTTTCTTACAAGAGGCCTATCCAAACCTGTTTTCGCAAAAATCTTTTTCTTCTTCTTTTTATTCAAAGCGGGACTTCGTGAAATCAAGCAGGGTTATTCCAAACTCATATAGAACGTTAAGGAGCTCTTAAAATAGTAAATTTATACATATCCTGGATCTCTATGATCCTGAAAGAACTGCTCCTGATTTCCTTGGACACTCTGTATAATAATTCGGGGATTTTTCAATTGTGCTAGATTTTCTAAAGCTGAAATCTACGGGGAGCAATTTTAAGCATAGTGTTTCTGGCATTTACCGTAAAATTTCTAGACTCCCCCCCTCAAATAAGCTCTGTTGTCTTATCCTCATCCATCACACTATATTTTCAGGTAAAATCTTTTCTGGCAGAACCGATGCACGGTGTTGTTCTTCAAACTTATGGAGCGGGAAATATTCCTTCGAGTCGTCCGGATTTGATGGAAGCCTTGCGGGAGGCAACGGAGCGAGGAGTCATTATTATTAATATAACGCAATGCGCAAAAGGAGCTGTTGCTGCATTGTACGAAACGGGATCGGTAAGGACTGCAAATTTTCCTTTTGTCGAATTACACAACAGGATTCGATTTTTTGACAAGCTTAATCCTCCTAACTAGGAAATGTGAACTAGTAATTTCTTAGGTAAAACTGAAAAAATCTCAACTTTTAGTTTGGGGAACTAAAGTCCTCCTGATTGATTTGACCTCTTCGTCCTCTGAAATAACGATCCTCGCGAGCATTAATAAGCCATAACGTATGACACTAGAGGTTAATTATTTATAAAAGTGGAAAATACTTCGAACATCCGGGGAGGGGGACAAAGTTGGGGCTATTTTTCCGAAATCGAATGAAAATGACAGTAAAACGAGCCATTTGATACCATAAAAGTACTATAAAGGACTTTGTAGAACTATAAAGGTAAACATGTACTACAGAAAACTGATCTGTTTCTGTTGATGCTTGAATTATGCAGGCTTATCTTAGTTTTGACAAAATTTTTAAAGAAACTAAATTTCAGCTCCGGGGCAAATTGGGGTCGGGGGGAGGGCTGGGCTCTGGGATGGACAATTGCCCCTCCTCTTGCCTCTTCGAAAATTGCGCCCCTACTTTTGTGCTCAATGAAATGCTGATTTGTGCATTATTCCAATCTACATCCACGGATTTGTTACCTTTCAGCAATCCTTTTTGGTGTCCTCTAAAGTTTTTTTTCTCTTAAAAAAATAAGTTTTGCTTGAAAGATAAAATTCGGTAAAATTTATAAAAGTCTGCAAGACATTGTGTAAGTTCCAGTAGCCTGGGAAAAAGCACATGGTTTTGCGTAGCAGAACTTCACACATCTTCACATACAAGATGATGTCATATCGGAAATGATGTCATGCGCCCACTCCAACGGATTCCTTTTGATTAATAGCAAAGCTAAATTGAGGTATGAATAATGAATATTATGTAGCAAGTTATAGACATATGGGTAGAAGCTCAAAGCTTCTTGGATCTGTCGCTCTGATCAGTAATCGAGGAGTGTCTTTTGGTATTATATAGAATTATGAGCTTTTCACTGCGAGGTGACAATTTGTTTTGGAGCTTATTTGAATGAGGGTTTGGCTACACAAGGGCTGGGTTGAGTTAAATAAGGGTTGAATTACATGGGAACTAATTCGAACGAGTCTTAATAAAGCTCGATTTGTCTTACATACGCAATGTATAGCATTTTGTTTTCGAACTCATCATAAAGAACAGGATAGTGTAAAGTTGAGGTGTGGCTTTCCTGACCACAAACTCAAATTTATAGTATCCCAATAAAAGGCCGAAATGACCAGTGGATAGTCATCCCTGAAAATTTTAATATACTCCTTCTCTTTAAAAAGGTCTTGAATCAACTTATTCTTCATTTGTAATTTATTAAAATAATCTTCACCCTTGATTTTAGCTTCGAAATTTTTCTCGAAATCTTTGAAATCGAGAATCATGTTACACCAGAAGCTACATTATTTTGTCTTTTTTCTTCTCGTGTCTATTTGATTCAATCCACATTGTCCTATCTTTTTTGTTTTGTATTGCCCTTAAGAATTATTCGTGAACTGCTTTATTATTTAGATGGCTAAAGAGTAGGTTGCCGAAGCTTGTAGGTTTCTTTTCTTCTACTGTACATTTTTGTTAATTTTTAACACATCTCATCCATATTTGAGTCCTAAAAAGGTAATTTACAAAAAAAGAAAAAGAATCAAAAATTGCATGTGAATCTACAAATTATGACACAGTCAAAACAATAAAAAAGCAATATTCAAATCATTTCAGTTGCCCAAAATTAAAGCTATGTTATGTCATATGCATTGCAATGAAAACCCGGGTAACTGGGGCTTCTTTCAAATCTTTGCTACTTTGCATCACATATGGGAGTGGGAGGATGGGGCATACTTTCCTCTATTAATCAACTCAACTCTCTGTCTGTTATTCATCAATGTATTTATCTACTCCACAGTTTAGCTAGACCATTGGTGAAACTCGACATTTGTTAAGTTTTCACAGGTCTAGAACGTCTCACATGACTGTATATCAAATTTCTGCAATAAAATGAAAGGTAATAGGTTACCCATATTGTGACCATTGAAGCCGAAGAGCTATATATAATTACCTTTTAATTTGAAGTGGGAGAAGGGGTTTTTCAAGAGATTCGGGCCCAATGATCTCTTTTGGACCACCCTTCATACAGATAAAATAAATCTGAGGAAAAATACTTCTTGATAAAGGAAAAAAACTTACATCTGGTTATAAGTTAAACCTAGTGTCCAAAAATAGACTGCACTTTTAAGAATTACCAATTAAATGTTTCAGAATATACTACCTTGGATTGACAAAAAATGCCCTTTCCAACAATTTTTATGTTTCTATCTTCTAGCATTTAGAAGATGCTCTGCAATACCAGGAGTAAAATACAGTAGCACATGGACCAATCAGCGGTCTAAAAGAGAAAGCCATCTTTCAAATATCAACATTTAATCTATAGTAAAGTAACTAAGACAGATACAAAAAGGTGCAAATAGACTCTAATATGCATTGCCTGGAACCCCATGACAATTTCATCAGTTACGAGTTCTTTGGCAGTCCATGACTGATTATCTCTGACTGAAAAAATTACTATTGTTACGGATAAAAATCTTGCATAAATTATATTTAATTGAGACTAATATGGTGCTTAAATTCCATTAAATTCGAGCACTTGTGCAATATTGAGATTAAAATTAAAAATGAGATTGATGAATATTAAGATCCAATAGAATTTTTCAACGTGATAAACAAGACTTTCAATTTGGATCAAGTGGGAATAATTTTCCTGCATAACAATGTGTAAATTTAAGGGACACCTTCAATTTATGGTTATTACTAATCACCTGTTGTTATTAATCATTTTCCCAGAGAAATTGCCTACGGATTGTTCTGGGGGCCCGAATGACTGACCTTATCTCAAACCAGGGGCAAATATAGAGCAAAATCTTTGGGGGGGAGGGCCCAATGTGAGATGGGTGCCAATAAGCAAATTTTTTTTTGGGGGGGGAGTGTACCAAAGGTGCCAATAATTGACCAAATTGACAAATTTATTCTAAGGAAGAGTGAAAAAAGGAAAAAAAAACATTGAAGAGGGCACCAGAAATAATCTTGGCGGGAGGGGCAGGGCCCCCTATGGCAGCCCTGGATCCGCCAGTGCTTTTTGAGATGGTGTAAAGGGGGAGACTTTGAATAGATGGGGATGGAGGAGGAGCGTGCGTAGCTGTGTTGGCCTCAGGTAGATTGTTGCTGCAGTGAGTTGTTAGTATTAGTAGTATTAATCATTTGCAATGCAATGGAAGCAATGCCAAGGATACATTGCTTATATGTTTCTTTTGCAATTGAGTTCAATATCTCCTACAGGGGACAAGCATTGTGCAAAAACTGGGAGGATTCAACCCTTTAGCCAGGGCCTTCAGAAGCCACGGGAATTAAGATAATTTGTAGATATGGAAGAATAGCGAAGTAAATTCTTTTTTTTTATGCAGCAACAAAACTTTGATCTTATACAGCTACAGAAAATGTCATTTTTGTAAACTCGAGAAAGAAAGATTGCAATCAAGCCTTTCCTCTGTTATTTTAGGCCTTACTTGACGTCGGAGTTTTGCCTGGTTACGACATGACACCAGAGGCGGCACTTACCAAGCTTTCTTACGTATTAGCTCATCCAGACTGGGATATCGAAACCCAACGAAAGGTGAGACATAGGCTGTTAATCATAGTATGGCAACATACCGATTTTTGTACTGGTAAATAAGTTAAACACAAAGATAGTGTTAAGAAAAGCTACATACCAAAGTTAATTCTATTCAATAGACATCAAATTAAACAACTTATAAATCTTAATCTTATAAATTAAGCAAAAGGACCAAAGGACTGGAGCTGGACCGAAGTAACCTTAATATGCATAAACAGTAATTTAGTTCAAGAGCTGAGGCCTTCTGAAAATGGGCAAAATTTGTTTTTCCATCAGCTTAACATTATTCATGAATCTTTGGGCCAAAGAGATCGCAACGCAAAAAAAACAAAAAAAAAAATGGACATTCCGAAGACATGGGCCGAAAAAGGGCCGGAACAACGTTTTTTTCTCAATGGCTTGAAACTTATATCTGTAATATCCTTGTGGCAAGGGAACCGCAATAAACACAAACAAAATTCATTCCCCAGTAAATAGGGTTTTAAGGGTGCTATCCTTTTTTAACGGCTTGAAACTTACAATTTTAAACTACTGGGCCAAGGGGACCCAATGTACAAATTATTAGGTTAGGGTATGAAAACTTATAAAGTACATGGGCCCAGAAACTTTTTCTTTTCGTTTTTCTAGAAATTCAATAAAACACTATGCCATGTGGATCAGTAAGCTGTACGAAAAATGTGGTTCAATCCTGCTTTTTAGGGTTATAATAAGAGAAATGTCGAGATGACTAGGGTGCGTTTTGCAGATGAAGGATGACAGATGCCAAGATTGTCCTTGTCGACAAAGTGTCTAGGGCCAAACGAAAAACAGGTCGTCTCCAAATGGAGTGGAAGGATGAAGTAAGGAAAGATTTAAGGAAAATGGAAATTGTTGACAGGGGTGGATCTAGAGCAAAATATTAGGGGGAGGGGCAAATGTGATAAGGGTCCCAGTGAAAAAAAAATCTTGGGGGGGGGGCAGTGTAACAGAGGTGCCAAAAAATATAATAAGATAATGGCTTACCTAAAATGGGCTCTAAAAACAGCAAACAAATAAGATGGCCAAGATGACCCATGTGAAATTTTTTTTTTTTAGGCTGGGGGATCGGCTGACAAAAATAAGACCCGAAAATTGACCAGAAAATGATATTTAAGCTTTAAAGTTTCAGGGATCATTCCCTGAGCTAAGAGCACCTCAAATTTGTTCAGATAGGAAGGGTGCTATAAAAGGGTTCCTGACAATAAGCCAAATAACTTTATTGTTCGATTGGCCTCAAACTTATATCTACAAGTCATTGGGACAAGGAGATTTTAATGCAAAAAAAAAGGAGATCATTGGCTCAATAGGGGTTGGGACCCAATAGAGGGCCAGCGATTGTTTCTTTTTTGAGCTGCTTAAGACTCAAATCCGTAAGATCCTTGGCAGACCCTAATGCAAGGAAAACATTTGAAAATAAATGGGGGTTTTCCTGAAAATGGGCCAACATGTTTTGTTTCCGAAACCATAAGTATTTTCAAGGACTGTGTTCAGTCAAGCCCCAACAAAATAAGTTCTTGGATTCTGAATGTTTTTTAACCGCACATACTGTATAATTACCAAGTTCTTGGCGTCCAAAAACGAGCCCACAAATATTGCGTCTCTGACAGGGTTGAAAATTACACCCGGTTGTTTTGCTAACTGTACGAAAAGTTCTGGAGCCATTTAGGCCACCAATGAATAAAAGGGAATTTAAAACAATTACGGCTGGATCAGTTCGTGACTCCTGAAAATATGCTTTAAAAATTGTTTCATCTTTAGTTGGCTTGAAAATCACAGGGAATTTAGACAAACAAAAACGGGAAAATCGCAAAGAAGAGAGAGACGAGGAAAATAACAGCCGGTAAAAAACAGAAGAAAATGTTGCATATATTTCGGTCGAGACCTCCTCTCAATTGTCCTCAGTGTAGAATAATAAAAAATACAAATTAAACACCAAAGGAAAATATAAAAACCAAACCTCAAAACAAACACTGAAACTAAAATAGGACCCTTTCCAAGCAGCGATAGTAGGGTGACTCTTTTTTTTATATTGTCCTTTGGACTTTATCTGTATTTTTTTTATTATTCTGCACCGAGAACGGTTGGGCGTAGGTCTCGACAGAAATATCTGCATAATTTTTCTTTTGTTTTTCACTGGCTGTTATTTTCCTCGTTTCTTTCTTCTTTGCAATTTTTTTTTTGTTTTTTCATGATTAGCCAGTGTGGTCTCGGAAACTATTTAATTTAGATAGGGTCATGTATACTCAATTAAGGCAAACATTTGAAATGAATTTTATTGCATCGGTTCGTGACACATGAAACGGGACCAAAAAATATGTTCTCTCTGACCACCTTAAACTTGCAAGACATGTAGACAGAATCAAGGGAGGTCCTTTTGGTCTAGTCGATAAAGACAAATCCTTAAACAAAAAGTTGGTTATATCGACACAAAAAGCAGGAATATCCGAAAAAACTTTATTTGATTGTTTGGTACTTTTTATAGCATGCTCATGTATTACAAATTTTTCTGGATTACACTTTGCTTTTCTTGTAACTTCGTTTTCAACTGTAAGATTAGTGCAGTATTCGTTTATTTGACACAGTCAACAATTATAACTATGAAGAATCTATCCATACAGAAACATATACAAAATATTTCGTTGCTTTTATATATGACTGGCCTGTAAAATACAAAATAAAAACGCAACAAAATTTGGATTCACTAGCATGACTTTGAGGCGTTCAACTCCTAAGAATGTTTTCGGGTAGAATGCATCCACTTTCGTTATATCTGAAAAGAAAGGAAAAAGTTGGAATTATATATATAAAAAAATGAACGAAATAGAATAACTAGCAGAACTGTATAAATAAGTTCAGATAGAGCATTACACCCTCAGTTTTCCTGCATGAACATGCATTACCTAAATTAATGCAAGCTGTAAAAAAAAAGAAAAAAAAATGCTGAAGGAATAAGGGCATGCAAATATGCAGATGTTATGATTTTTAAGACTTTTAATTTAAATGCCCATAGAAAGTGCTAGAAAAAAAACCTTTTCAAAATTAGGATGCCTGGCAATCTTTAAGTCAAGGAAGATTCGTTTTGTGAAAATGAGGTAGAGACAGCACTAGAAAGATGAAAAATAATAAAGCTTCAGGTGTTAATAGTGAGGTAAATAAGTTTTTTAATTATGGTGGTTGCGAATTTAGATATAGATTGTTGAAGGTTATGAATATGATTTTTGAAAAAGGCGAAGTATCTTGTGGTTTTAGGAAAAAATACAATGAAACTCCTTTATAAGAAAAGTAATAAGAGCGAATGGGATAATTAGAGACGCATTACCACATTAGCATTGAAAGCAAATTACTTAGTATCTCGATGTTTACTAGACTAAGAGATGCTGTAGATAAGTTTCAAGAGAAGAACATCGTGGTTCTGGGAAGGGGAGAGGATGCGTTGCCTAATTTTCACTCTAGATCACTAATTGAGAAGTGCCTGGATAGTCGGACCCCTTTAGTCTTCATTTTAGTAAATTCTGAACAGGCATTTGACTCAGCCTATAGATGGGCTTCAGTGGATTTCCTATCTTTGGTGTGCATGTAAATGAACCCCTTGCAACTGAACCCATGTAACTAGAATCTCGTGCAACTAAACCCCCATTTAAATGAATATCGTTTTAACTTAATCCCCGTGTAACTCTACCCCATTGAACTGAACCCTCGTAAATTCAAAAAAAAAAGAACTTTCAGGAATAGGTCTGTTGCCAAAATTTTGGCCCGACAAAGTACTTTTTGGTTTGATTGCAAAATGTGAGATTTACAACTAGGGCTAGGGTATGTATTTGCCACGGGGCAAGTGAAAACGCTGTCATTCCACTTCTCACAAGATAAACCAGGTAATGACATCCATTGTTACAGACTCTGAAAAAATAAAACAAAAACTGGCAACTTTTTTCTGTCTTAAGCCATAACAAATTTTGATTACTTTTTTTTAGGTTGTGCCGTGCAACCATTCATAATTTCGACGATTTCGACTTCTTTGTATTAAAAGGAAACAAATACTATATTTATTTTTGTTTCGGAAGTAATGTTTATTTTTCGTCGTTACAGGTTAAGTGAATTGGAAGTTTTATCGTTTTAGATATCTATGTGAATAATAAAAAAATGTTTCGAATTTTTAAATACTTTCAAAATATTGAAAAAAAATTATGCTTGTTAATATTTTTTTTGTTTTTTATAAAAATTCCTGTTATATGCTAATATTATATGATGATTGCATTCTAAACATAAAGCTTCAAATAATTGTTTTTGGTAATTGTGTATTATTCAGAACACACTCAATAATTGAAGTTAGGTTCTTTCGTGAAACAAACCACGATGCGAAAATCTGGTTTCATAGCCACAAAGACGGAACTCAATTTAGTTTGCTATGCTAGAAGATAGTGTCTGAACATGGATTTTGAAATGAAGATTTGGGATTTGCCAAAGACTGAAAAAGAGGCAATTATATTTTTCCAGGATAAGGGGTTGTTGCCCAAAAAAAAACAGTGAGTGAGTCAATGGACACAACATGACATTATACTCTTACGAGAAGGAACATTTTTGGAAGTGTAACAATAGGCCATGTTTGAAAAAAGTAGAGAGAATGTGGGGTTCCGCAAGGTGGCGTAAGGGCTATATTTTGCACATTAGGGGTGGGGTGGGGTGGTGGGGTTCATTATATAAAATACCTAGCTTAACCTAACTTAACCATATCTATATATAAAATATTTAATTAAAATGTACCTGCATCGTAGTTTGTTTCACGGAAGAACATAACTTAACTTATTGAGTGTGTTCTGAATAATACACAAGTACCTTCTTTTTATTAGATCAAACTGTCTTAGGGTCTATTCTAAAGTCTTATAAAATAAAATGGGTAAGAACGGCAAGTATTTAAGGCAGATTTATCTTTTTCTTTGTTTTTGCTTAGATTTATCATCAATTTTTATGACACTCATTTTAACTCTTAATCACCCTTCAATACTGGCGTGTGTTTTCAAGTTTTGAGCCTTTTTAAATTAAATAAAAAAAAAGGCTTTTTAACTGCAAGTAAGGAGTGACATTAAAACTAAGGAGCGACAAACGAACAGAAATTATACCGTATATGAAAGGAGGTGTCCCTTCCTCAACGCCTCGGTCTTTGCGCTAAAGTTTGACTCTTTCTCACAACTTTACTTTTTATAACAATAAAAAACTTTAGCGTAAAGAGTGAGGCGTTGAGTAGGGGACAACTCTTTTCATATACGGAATAATTTCTGTTCGTTTTAAGTTTTAATGTCGCTCCTTACTTGCAGTTAAAAAAAACTTATTTTTTATTTAATTTCTGAACGTTTTTTAATTAATGCATGTTTTGATTTTGGCTCACCACACATTAATAATTAAAACGAAATTTGCGTATTAATTTTTTTGGCTAAATGGCTTTCTCATATTTTTAATCGGACGATTTTGATAAAAAAAAGGGGGGGGAGGAGGCCTAGATGTACTCCAATTTTTGGCTACTTAAAAAGCCAACTAGAATTTTTAATTTTTTTACGAACGTTTTTATTAGTAATAAATA
Organism: Artemia franciscana; assembly: GCF_032884065.1. Classification (NCBI taxonomy): domain Eukaryota; kingdom Metazoa; phylum Arthropoda; class Branchiopoda; order Anostraca; family Artemiidae; genus Artemia; species Artemia franciscana. The sequence goes on from NC_088870.1 coordinate 29,792,385, forward strand.
TATGTAACTTACGAAATAACTTACGTAACGAACTTCTATATTTGTATATTTTTATTACTTACATGAGGGGGTTCGCCCCTTCTTCAATACCTTGCTCTTTACACAAAAGCTTAAATTTTGTCCCAATACTTTTAAATATTTTTGTTCGTTTTAGGGTTTAATGCTGCTTCTTGCTTCCAGCTGAATTTTTTTATTTATTTATTTTCTCATTGTTGTTTTTAAATAATGCTAGAAAATCCTGTCGCCCCTTCATGGAAATTTTCTTCCCTCAGGACAAATTCGTCCATGGAAAGATCCTCCCACGCAACCCTCTCCCCCCCCCTTTAACGTGAAAAAGTCCTCCTGAAAACTTCTGTACACTTCCCAATAACCGCTACTATATGTAAACAATGGTGAAAGTTGGTAACTTGCAGCCCCTCCCCCGGGGACTTTGGGGGATTGAAACGTCCCGAAAAACATAATTATTAGGTTTTTTTACTATGCTGAACAAAATGGCTATCTCAAAATTTTGATCCGGTGACTTTGGGAAAAAATGAGCGTGGGAGGGGGCCTAGGTGTCCTCCAATTTTTTGCTCACCTAAAAGGGCACTATTACTTTTAATTTCCATTAGAATGAGCCCTCTCGTGACATTGCAGGACCACTAGGTCGATACGATCACCCCTGGGAAAAAAAAAAAAATAAACAAATAAACACGCATCCGTGATCTGTCTTCTGGGAAAAAAACATACAAAATTCCACATTTTTGTAGAAAGGAGCTTGAAACTACTACAGTAGAGTTTTCTGATACGCTGAATTAGATGGTGTGACTTTCGTTAAGATTCTATGACTTTTAGGGAGTGTTTCCTTCTGTTTTCTAAAATAAGGCACATTTTCTCAGACTCGTAACTTTTGATGGGTAAGACTAAACTTGATGAAACTAATGTATTTAGAATCAACCTAAAAATGTGATTCTTTTGATGTAACTATTGGTATCAAAATTCTATTTTTTAGAGTTTCGGTTACTATTGAGCCGGGTCGCTCCTTACCACAGTTTGTTACCACGAACTATTTGATAATCCTAAGCAAGATGTTTGACGTAATTTTCAACTCTACTCCATCAAAAATGATGTGGTAGTGGCCACCTTTGAAGTAAAGTTCGTGGTTTGCGTCATAGCTCTAACTTCCAAGGCGCATTACCGAGAGGGAAAAACACAAGGGGAAACACGTTTCAACGATTTTTAGACATAGGGGGTGAGTAGTTAACCCCATCCTGCTTCCCTTGTTAGAACATGGTTGTTTAGTCAAGTATGATGTCCAGTTGTGCCATTTACTTGTACCAGCCCAAGACTTTGTCTAAAACCAAATCATCTTTATTCTGTTAAATTTAAATATTCTGTTGAGTCTAAAAAATACGTTCTAAAATAGAAGCCTGAATGAGGTTCAAGTTGTATAGGGTTCAGTTGAATCGGGTTGAGATGAATGAAGGTTGAGTGGCACGAAGGGTTCAGTTGCACGATGTTTCAGTTACATGGACTCAGGTGCACGAGGCTCAGTTACACGAGGGTTCCAATGGAACACCCACCCTTGTGTTGCAAGCCAGATAAGTTCATGAAAATGATTAGTGCTATGTATGAGAACAATATTGCTGCGGCTAAGATAAGATGTGAGGTTAGTAACTGATTTGATGTTGAACCGGGAGTTACGCAAGGTTTTGTTCTACCCCGCTTATATTGATTATTTCGATGCACATTGTCTTAAGGAACGCAGAAAAGGCTAGAGAAGCATGGAATCAAATGGGAAGGTAAAACCCTCCAAGACTTACGTTATTTCAGATGAGTTGAGTGTCTGAGATGAAAATTTTTGTAAATTGAATAAATTTTCAGAAGTTTTGACAGTTCAGGGTGCAAGAATAGGCTTAGAAATTAACGTTAAGAAGACTAAGTCTCTTAAACTAGTAATAAATGAAGGTGATTAGGCAAACAAAAAGTGGTTCGTCCTTGAGTGGGGTATGACGAGTTAATAAAGAAGGATTTTAGTGAAATTGGAACTTTTAAGTTCCAATGTAAAAACTTAAGCTTTGAATATATTTGAGTGGGGGAGGAGCGCCTATATCTGTGTTGGCCTCAGGTGGATCAGTGCTGCAGTGAATTGTTAGTAGTAATGGTAGTAGTAGTAATAGTAGCAGCAGGAGTTTTCAAAATTTACTTGAAAGTCAGTCTTTTTTTGAAAATCTGACAGTTATCTTTTTTCGTTGGCATGACTGTGAAAAATCTGATAGGCCTACTAGCGTTAGAAATCTAACACTAAGAAATTGAGAAAGTCCTAAATAAAAGGAAATAATATTCATAATATTGTCTTTTCAGATTATGGCGAGGAATATTCGTGGTGAGCTTACTGCACCTAGAAATATCTTGGACTTAACTAGACTGCCAAGAAATAGGAGCAGTTCAGTTAGGTAAGACTCGAGATGTTTAATAATTTAGGCTTTACTTGTTAGTTTTTCTTCATGAACTAGTTTATTGAATCCTACATTTTTTTTTAATTCTCAAGAAAGAAAAGGAAACTTTTTTATTTTAAGAAGATATTACGAAATTAGGAAACAAAACCTCACATGATATCACCGACTGCATCATCTTAGCCCTATTTTCGATGACATTAGACAATAATGAGGGATCTGTTGGGGCATATGGTTCTCATGAGAGCCTTCTGGACGGTACTGGAAACCCTATAGCAGTGTTCGGACTCGCCTATAAATTCCAATAAATTTCTATATTTTAATGCACTTCTATAAAATGCCTATATTTTGGCTAAAATCCTATTATTCCCATATTTTCGGCTGAAGAGGACTAAGAACATTGCTCATGATTTGCAATTTTCTGTCTTTTGGTGTAGATTGATAATTAATTACAACTGTTGAGCTTTTTGAACTTAACTAATGCTTTGTGTTGGGCTTAGTAAGCTGCTTCTGCCTGGGCTATGCTGTTGTGTTGAATTAGTAGCCTATGTTTTGTTTTGTCATGTTGGGCCTGTCCGAAATTAGCAAAGATCAGTATATAGGCTAGCAGTCTCTGCTTAATGAGACTGGAGTTCTTGCGACTTATGTGTTTCCTGGCTGAACGCTGACTGACTGATGTGAATACGGCCCAGTTATTCAAATGGGCTATTCTAAGATAGTTGCTAATCGAGGGAAGTATAATAGACGTGCACTGGGTAGGCTATATGCTACATTCTGTGATCAATCTGTCCTTTATCTATCTGGTCTTTATCCCCTTCTAAAGAAAAATGATGTTAATCAGATTCGGGCTTTTTATTTCAGATATTGTAAATTTTTACTTTATCTCCCCCCTTGGTATAGCAATGGTAAGATAATTCTTAAGTTTGATGTCCTTGATATAAGTGCAAAGTTGGCCCTCCATGGAAGATTGTCGGAATCAGCTTTTTATTGTTTATCGCCTCATCATCCTTTGGTCCGTCTGTTCGTTTAATCTCATTGTAGCATAGTGTTTTTATGGCACTTGGTATTAACCAAGTGACATATAGCAATCGCAAATTATGTCGGTCTGTCTGTCTGTCGGTCCTGGTTTTGCTACTTTAGGCACTTCCAGGTAAGCTAGGACGATGAAATTTGGCAGGCGAATCAGGAACTGGACCAGATTAAATTAGAAATAGTCGTTTCCCAGATTTGACCATCTGGGGGGGGGAGTTTGGGGCCCGTTAATTCAGAAAAAATAGAAAAATGAAGTATTCTTAACTTACGAACGGTTGATCAGATCTTAATGAAATTTGATGTTTGGAAGGATATCGTGTCTCAGAGCTGTTATTTTAAATCTCGACTGGATCTGGTGACATTGGGGGAGTTTGGAGGGGGAAACCTAAAATCTTGGAAAACACTTAGAGTGGAGGCATTGGGCTGAAACTTGGTGGGGAAAATAAGCACAAGTCCTAGATACATGATTGACATAACCAGAACGGATCCGCTCTTTTTGGGGTAGTTGGGAGGGGATGTTGATTCTGAAAAATTAGAAAAAATGAGGTATTTTTAACTTACGAATGGGTGATCGAATCTTAATGAAATTCGATATTTAGAAGGATATCGCGTCTTAAAGCTCTTATTTTAAATTCCGACCGGATCTGGTGACATTGGGGGAAGTTTGGGGTGACCTAAAATCATGGAAAACGCTTAGATTCGAGGGATTGGGCTGAAACTTTGTGGTGAAAATAAGAACAAGTCCTAGATACATGATTTACATAACCAGAACGGATCCGCTCTCTTTGGGGTAGTTTGGGGGGGGGGGTTGATTCTGAAAAATTAGAAAAAATGAGGTATTTTTAACTTACGAATGGGTGATCTGATCTCAATGAAATTTGATATTTAGAAGGATATCGTGTCTTAAAGCTCTTATTTTAAATCCCGACCGGATCTGGTGACATTGGGGGAGTTCGGGGTGACCTAAAATCATGGAAAACGCTTAGATTGGAGGGATTGGGCTGAAAATTGGTGGGAAAAATAAGCACAAGTCCTAGATACATGATTGACATAGCCAGAATGGATCCGCTCTCTTTGGGGTAGTTTGGGGGGGGGTTGATTCTGAAAAATTAGAAAAAATGAGGTATTTTTAACTTACGAACGGGTGATCGGATCTCAATGAAATTTGATATTTAGAAGGATATCGGGTCTCAAAGCTCTTATTTTAAATCCCGAATGGATCGGGTGACATTGGGGGGGAATTTGGGGGACCTAAAATCATGGAAAACGCTTAAATTGGAGGAATTGGAATGAAACTTGGTAATTTATGTGACAAGGCATCCCACGCCATCAACCACAGATCTGATCCCGAGGACTTCCGAATCCTATATTTGGACTATATTTGGGCCCGGGAAATATATGGGCCTGTCCGAACCCTGCTATAGTCTTCGTAAGTCAGGAAGACTCCAAATAACCCTTGACAGGTTGCAGTTGAGAGAGGAAAATTTAGCGAGGATTTATTTGGGAGAGCTCTGGTCGAATGCTGAGGACGGTTTATTGTGGTGAATTTCTGTTGTTGCCTTATGCGGCTCTAGGCACAAGAGGAACTAGGTATAAATCAATCAAGAACATATCCTTTATTTAATTCAGCTTCAGAGTATTTTTGAACAAAAATATTAAGTTTTGACATTATTGTCTAATACAATGTATATGGGTTATTATGAATAGTTTCATAGATTTATTGAAATTTAGTACACATCACAGAACTTGTATAAATGAGAGTATTTCTTTTTTTTTCAAACAGATTGGGTAACAATTGCAAGTAAGGAGGGACGAGGGCTAATTGTAACCGAAACTTAAAAAACAATAGTTTTTGATAACAGTTTATGCATCTAAATTATCTGCTTTTTTCATGGTGATTCCAAATGAAATAAAATTCATTAAAGTTTAAGTTAAACATAGGAAGCTACGAGCCTGAAAAAAATTGCCTATTTTTACAAAAAGGGGAAACACATATTCAAGGCGTAAGTGATCTTAGAAATCTATTGTTGAGGTTTGATGGTCCCACCTATAAATTGCGGATTTTTTGTTAAGAAGAAAGATCACGGATGAGCCTCCATTTTTATCATTTTTTACTCTTTTTCATGAGTTACCTTATCGAATCAATGGTCATAGGAAATCGGGAGACGGCTCATTAAAACGGAAATTAAAAGTTCCATTGCCCTTTTAAGTTGTAAAGTAGACTGTGCCACAGTAAATTGGCATTTCCTACTATTTTTGGCAGCGAACTACAATTTTCACCCAAAGAGGGCAAATTTTGTATCGATTAAAAATTTTCACATAGCTAACCGATTTGAAACTGTTGAAAAACTATATATTAAACTTCTTAATTTCAGCATTAGCAATGTACCAGAATTGCCAATTCGATCCGAAAGAATCAAGTAGTCCATATAAAATAAACGGTTAACATAGACACCTATTTAAAGCTTCATTTAAGAGGAATAAAAAGTTTCTTTTTTAGAGAAAAGAAAAGAGTAATATCTAACTGTTCGTGGTAGAGAAAAGTCGATGATTGAACAGTCAATGAAGAGTCAACCATGCCAATGGTAGTTGAAAATTAGAAGGAAGGAATTTTACCAGCCTAAAATGCATCAAACTAATCATATTTTCATGATAATTCAATTTCTGTAAAATTAATTAAGTTCAATGCTGCTATTAACAATTCTTAGTATAAGAAGATTTGTATCATTATGGAAAAGAGAAAGAACACCCCTAAATCCTGATGTAACTTCCAAGATCCTGATATAAATTGTACCATCAAATTCTATATACGGAATAACCTCATGAGTTTCCTGCCTATAAAAACACTGTATTTCTCATTTCTTCGATAATGTATTCCTTTGTTTTCCCTACGAGCCACTGCATTGAACCAAGTGACGTGGAATGTTAGATAAATGGCCATTTGAAAAGGCCCTTTTCTAGTGCCCTTTGGGGCAACAACAAAATTTTTGCCAAAGCAAAGTGGCGATTTCTGTCACCTTGCATCGTAAAACCATATTTCTTGCCTAAACAGGGCCGAATGTTTTGGGTGAAGATGAGAAAGTTCAAGCCGCGTATTGTATATGTACGGAGTACTGTAGGAACTCCAGTCTTTCTAAAGTTATATTACTATATAGCAACGCAAATGTGTACCCCCCCCCGCATTTATCGGCCCGTCCTCTGAATTTGTACCTTTTTCCCCGTTTTACTTATCGTACGCAGACTCATTTATCCACCAATTTAACTACTCAAGTTGCATTACAATAAATATATTTCTTTTTTGTTCAACTCTTGTCAACTATAATAACCATTTTATTTTAGATTGGACATTGACTCCAAGAGCCCATTAGAGTCCCTCGCTGCTCTTCTACCCCTACTGGCGAACGGGACATCTCTTTCCTACATTCAGGCAGTACTTTATCCATCATTTTTATACGATGCAGTGCGTGCTGGTAGCATAGCCCGACTGGAAGATTTAAAGAAGTGTGGTGTAGATTTAGGAGCAAAAGATGCTAATAGTAGAGATGCTTTGTTTGTTGCCACTGAAATCGGTAAAATGCCTTTGTTTGTTGCCACTGTAATCGGTAAAATGCTTTTGTTTGTTGGCACTGAATACGGTAAAATGCCTTTGTTTGTTGCCACTGAAATCGGTAAAATGCCTTTGTTTGTTGCCAATGAAATCGTTAAAATGCCTTTGTTTATTGCCACTTAAATCGGTAAAATGCCTTTGTTTGTTACCAATGAAATCGATAAAATGCCTTTGTTTGTTGCCAATGAAATCGGTAAAATGCCTTTGTTTTTTGCCACTGAAATAGGTAAAATTCCTCGCTAATTTATAAATATAATTCATACTTACACATGGAATACTGGGCGAATTGGAGGAACGCTAAATTCCAAGGATCAGTTGAGAATCCTACACTGGAAACTATTTAGAAAACAGGCCTATTTATTGGATAATACACATAACTAAGCGCTAATCCACGCATTAAACCCTCCTCCTTTAGTTTCTCATTTGGTTTAGTTCTGGGTACCTCGAAAATAAAAGGAGAGATTAAAACGTTAAAGTAAAACGAGCAGAAATTTTCCTGTATGAATGGGATACAGCCACAATCCAAGAGTACTGCTTTCTACGTTAAGGTAAAACTTGTGCTTTTAAGAAAAGTATGATCTAAAACACCTAGATTATGGTATTAATGTTGAAGCATTAACATAGATGCCATAAACATACGGTAAAGAGTAAAGAAGGGTGTTGAGGATGGCGGTAGTCGACTTTATATTTAGCATCCTTAGTATGACAGAAAAAGAAACATAAATTAAACAAGTTTTTAAACGAAAGCAATGGGTGACTTTAAAACTAAAATGGCTCCTTTTCTTGCCTGTTTTTATAATAGAACAAGTATCATATTATTGTGTCTTTGATACTATCATGTATAATATAGCTTGTATGTTAAGGGAAGGGATGAAAGACTAATACGTATTAAAGAATAAAGCTTTGTTCTCCAAAAGTTAAACTCTAATATACGAAGTGGGGTTGAGGGGGTGGTTGCTCCCCTCACCTTCAGGGAAACCTTGGATCTGCTATAAAAGTGGATAGAAATAAAAAAATATGTTTTTTTAATGAAGTAATAAGCAGCATTAAAAATTTCAACAAACAAAAACTATTCTGTATATGGTGGTAGTACCCCCTCCTTAGACCCCATCCTTTGCGCTGAAGTTTGACTTTTTGTCCCAATGCTTCAAGAACGACTGCTCAAACAAAAGGGCAGTTGAAATGGAATAAAATTATTTTTACAATATCCTTATTCAAGTGTATTTGCTTTAAACAGTAGAATTTGTCAGTTGAAAACTTTAGTGAAAAGAGTGGGGTGTTACGGAGAGGACAACTTCTCTTATTTACGAATAATTTATATTATTTTGAGGTTTAATGTCGCTCTTTGCTTTCGTTGAAAAAAAACTTGATTTTCTTATTTGGTTAAACTTAAATAATAGTCTAAATTGTCAGCAAGAGAGAAGAGAACTTTTTTTTTTTTAGGCAATCACGAAATTGTAGAATATCTTCTACTGAATGGTGTCTCAGTTCACTCAAGAGACATTAATGGAGACAATCCTCTAATGCTGGCCTGCAAAAAAGGAGATGTCAAAATAGCTGACCTTCTGCTGAAGACAGGAGCCCACTTACCTCATCAGAGCTGTTTGTCAGATGTTCTTATCAAGTAAGCTACCCCTATTTACCAACATACTAAGGACGCTCGATACCAAAAATGCCATTTTACGAGTCTCAGCGTCGGCTGACAGTCTCAAAGACAAAGGTTGCATTAGCAAAAATTAATTAGCACCAAAGGGAGGTTCAGAGGTGATCTTGGTATAAATTGATAAGGATCTTGTATGTGCCAACGGTTCGAAAAGCTAACGAGAGGCTAATTTAAAACAAAGGAAACCTATAATCTCTTACCAATCGTTAAGCAAATTGCAGTCTAATCAACGTACATACAGCATAAATAATGTACATCGTTTGTCCACAAAGATTTCAGCCAAACCAGCTAGCTCAATAGGGAATGTCAAAAGCTTTCAAATTATTCAATGAGACTTCTTTTGAGCTGATTTATAATGTTTTCCAAGCAGGTATACTAATTTGTAGGGACTGCCTTTCCAATCTTTAAAAAGAAAATTATGCTCCATTCAATCAAAAAACAAAATTTATCCCTTTTAATGATGCAAGTCTAATTACATTTGAATAACTCTATCTCTAGCACAAAATTGGAAAGTTAAATAGTTATTCTAAGATTTCTGAGAAAGTAGGTGTTGGCCTTTAGTTTTCTGTCATTTATTTGTATCTCTTGTCTTAGCTATACAAGCTCTGGCAGGACAGCTCAACTAATTTTAAATAGTTTGGCCACACAAATTAGAAAACCTTGTACTTGACTAGATAAGGTGATTCTTTAACGTATCGAACGTCTTTAAGCTACATGCCTTACATGCATTTGATATGCAAGTAATTACTATATAGGCTATGCCTTATTTGGATATTCGGATCCAACGCGGTAAGAAAGAGTCTAAAAGAAGGAAGAGCTTTACAAAAGATTTTGCTTTTAATCACACCGAAAATTGATTTTCAAAAGAAATGTAAAGAGCCATCTTAAAACTTGAGACGTGCATACATAAAGTCTTACTATAATTTAAACTTAAAGTGACCAAAAATTACCTTCAAAGAATAAATGAAAATCAAAACAGACAGAAACTAAAATAAATAATCGTATCAAACACAAAGATGTCAGATACTAATAAAGGTGAAAAGATTAATCGTAAAACAAGTAAAAATTCAGTGAATACTTAAGTATTACTTAAAACGAGCAAAAATACTACGAACAGAAGTTTGGCAATTGCCCATTTTCCCTGGCAGTAAACCTCCTAAAGCCTATTGTGTCATTTGTGCTTTATTGAAAACTATATGTATTTTGAACAGTGTACTTTAACTTTTCAAAAAAATTAACAAAAACAAAAAATAAACCACTATAATAATCAAAATTAATGGAAAGAACTAATGAAGATCAACCGAATGTGCGATATATAACGGTATTCATTTCTGGAGATTATAGCAATTCAAGATTCAATATTTTATTTAGCTGTTTTTTTTTTCAATGTTATAACTATAAGAAAGAGAAATATATTTTGTTTTCAGTAAAGCGCAAATGAATTAGTAGGCTTCAGCAGATTTATGGTAAGGGAGTGGGATGGGGTTCAATAGCCAATCTCCGGTTAGGAGTAATTTTTTTATGTCGTTCCTGGAGGCATAGTTATTTGACCTGTTGACTATTTTGAAAAAAATGGTTATCTCAAAGTTGCGATCCGATGTCTTTGAGGAGGGGATAGCTAAAAAGGGCATGGAAGGGGGCTGGTTATCCCCCAGTCACATGTAACTCTTAAAAAGGCACTAGTGCTTTGAATTTTCTATTGGAAGAGCCCCCTTCAAAGTTTCTAAGACCAACCCTTCGCAAGTAGTCGCAGTAATAGTCACAGTCCAAAGTAGTCACAGTTCCAAGTTGTCGAATCTGTAAGTAGCCGTAGTCGGAAACAGCGGAAATAGTTTTTTTTTTGGAAACACCCAGGATCAAACACTCTCCCCTTTCCTAATGATAAATTCTGCATGTAAACAATGGGAAAATTACATAGCTTACAACCCATGCCTTGGTTGCATGACATCCTTTGAGGCATAGTTAATAAACATTTTGAACAAAACTACTATTTCTAAATTTTGATCAGTCCTGAGGGGGGCGTCTAAAAGGGCTGAGTGGGTAGTTGCCATCTGATCACTTTTTAACATGCCCTTCAACATTTCTTGAAAGTTTCACCTTAATACCCTAAGCGTTTTTAGAGACACGGGATCAAATGTCCCCTTTCCCAATAACACAATTTATGCGTAAACAATTGGCAAATTCTGTAATAATGCAATATAAATGTGATAAAAAAAAAACCTCGAAGTCTTGATAACGGAAGGGCATATTTGTTCATATTAACTCAAAAAAAGAACTGATAAAAAAAACAACTGATTTTCAATAAAAAACTTGTCACAAGAAAGTAAAGATCCAAATTGAAACTTAAAAGAAGCAGAAATGAAGTCATATATTAATTCAGACTTAAAACGAACAAAAATTAATCCTTTTGTATCAATGCAGCCCAGATTGACCAAAATTACAACAAGTGATGACATCAGATACAAAAATAACAGATGCTGCATTCGGTGAATAGATTTGAGACTTGAAATGAACCGAAATTAAAATTGATAATCAAGTCAAGTTTGAGATGAACAGGAATTACAAAAAATAAGAGTTGGGCTACCGTCCAGCTATGACCCCTAAAGACCTGACTGCCATTTACGCTTTAATGAAAGCCATTTATGTTTCAAGCAGTGTTATTTTTGTTTTTTGTAACATTAAAAACAACCCAGCAGAAATAAAATCACGAGGTCTTTCAAAATTTAAAAGTAATAGCAATCACAAGTAAGCGTGAGGCAACTCCTCCCTCTTTTGAACCCTGTAGAAGTCTCGTTTGTCATTTGTGCTGTTCTGGAAATGATGCGTATATTGAACAGTTGGGTCTCTATTTGTCCAGACGTCAACAACAAGTGAAGAAAATCGCGATAATAATTATAATTAAAGAAAAGAGTAAAAACCATAGAATTATTATATTTCGGATTTTTACTATTCGAAAAGTATGTTCTTGTTTTTTTTTTAAAAGCATTTCCTTCTAATTTCTTGTTCCGAAAGTATCAAATAGTAAAAAGAAGATCTATTGTGAGCAATGCCAAATGATAAGGTTAAGAAAAAGAACTGATAGCGAAAAAAGGGATGAATATTTCGGTGTATGAAAAAAAACGCTGAGGTTCATTAGATTTTCGTATCGGCAGACAATATGGGTGAGTTAGACCACTGTTTTGTACTTGTTTGGCTTGATTAAGCCCTTAATCTGAGCTGTAAACACTGCTAACAGTGTTTAGTCATTTAGAGGAATGATCAGTCCTCGCTTAGGCTTATTCTGGCCAAAATGAACTTATGTAGGATCTTTATACTTCAATATGCTTTGAACATCTATCCTGCTTCTCGAAGGCAGGGGGAATGGATAATTTTGTCTTATATTTTGAAAACTATTTTTTTTGTACTTTCATAAAAATAAATAAAAAAAAACTGCCTCCGTCCGCCTGATTTTGAAAAGTACCTTGTTTTGTGCCTCCGTTACGGATATTGAAGGAAAATCCTCGCCCTCACATTTTCGTGAATTCGTGCCCCACTGGGAGGAGAAGGGAGAAGGTAAAATTCAGAAAATGTCTTTGAAAAGGGAATTGCGTATTATCCAGTCCCCCATACGAAGCTTGGGCGATGATATACACCTCCCTCTCTGTGTGTGGGTATTAGGTACCAACAAAGAATTTAGGCCAACTAACGAAAAACGCACAAATGCATGAAAGACGTGAAAAAATGTAGGAATGATTATTGGATTTATAATAAAATCTCCAGGTTTTTTAGGAGGTCTTCAGGCCTGTTAAGCATGCTACTTGATTCAGTTAATAGCTTGAAAGAAGCGGACACGAATTTTTTTTCTTTTTGTATTGTCAAATCCTCTTTTTGTTTATGTTTTCTGGTTTCTTTTTTTCTATAAGTTTCTAGCTAAAAGGACATATAGAAAGAAAGTCCATATTTTCAATACGTAATATCACATTTTTTTGTAGGAAGGCAGAGGCAGGTGACCTTCGATCACTGGAATGCTTTAAAATGGCTGGTGTTCAGTTCAATCAACCGGAGTGTTGTGGCCACACTGCTCTTCAATCGGTATGTCTTTAATTATGTATCTGCTGGACATGAGTTACAATTTAAGTCTTATTATAAACACTGAGCTATTCATATCACAAGTAATCAAGTGTGTGAGTCCAGGTCAAAGTAAGTTCATTACATTAAAAAAAAATTCTAGTATCTGAGGCATTAAGATTAAGGAATGCAACAAATACTCCCTTCCCTTGTGTATTATAAATATTAGACTGTACTATGGTTTGAAGGAAATACGATTTGTACGAACTGTGTCCGCTCCTACTATGGTAGAAAAGAGCAATACTCCTCTTTTAAGAGTAATCTATCTAGTTCCAGGCTCGCTGTCAAACAGTTCGTGGTAACGAACTGTAGTAAGGAGCGACCCGGTTCAATAGTAAACGAAGCTCTAAAAACGGAATTTTGATGCTAAGAAATACATCAAAAGAATCGGATTTTTATGCTGATTTTAAATTTATAAGTTTCATCAAATTTAGTCTTTGCCATCAAAAGTTACGAGCCTGAGAAAATTTGCCTTATTTTGGATAATGGGGGGAAACACCCCTAAAAGTCATACAATTTTAACGAAAATCACATCATCGCATTCAGCGTTACAGAGAACCCTAGAGCGAAAATTTCAAGCTCCTATCTACAAAAATGTGGAATTTCGGATTTTTTTGCCAGAAGACAGATCACGGGTGCGTGTTTTTTTTTTTTTTTTTTTTTTTTTTTTTTTTTTTTTTTTTTTTTTTTTTTTTTTTCAGGGGGTTATCGTCTCGACCAAGTGGTCCTAGAAAGTCGCAAGAGGGTTTATTCTAACGGAAATTAAAATTTCTAGTGCCCCTTTTAAGTGACCAAAAATTTGGAGGGCATCTAGGCCCCCTCCCACGCTCATTTTTTCCCGAAGTCAACGGATCAAAATTTTGAGATAGCCATTTTGTTCAGCATAGTCGAAAACCAAAATAACTTTGTCCTTGGGGTTGACTTACTCCCCCACAGTCCCTTGGGGAGGGGCTGCAAGTTACAAACTTTGACCAATGTTTAGATACAGTAATGGTTTTTGGGAAGTGTACAGACGTTTTCAGGGGGATTTTATTTTGGTTTTGGGGGTGAGGTTGAGGGGAGGGGGCTATGTGGGAGGATCTTTCCTTTGAGGATTATGTCATGGAGGAAGAGAAATTCAATGAAAAGGGCACAGGATTTTCTAGCATTACTATAAAAAAACAATGAAAAAATAAACATGAAAAAGTTTTTCAATTAAAAGTAAGGAGTAGCATTAAAACTTAAAACTAACAGAGATTATTACGCATATGAGGGGTTCTAAAAATACTTTAGCATAAAGAGCAAGGTATTTAGGAGGAGATAAATACCTTGCTCTTTATGCTAAAGTATTTTTAGTAATTTCAACTATTTATTCTACGGCCTTTCTGATTCAGGGGTCATTCTTAAAGAATTGGGACAAAACTTAAGACTTAGTCTAAAGAGCGAGGTATTGACGAGGGGACAAACCCCCTCATATACATAATAAAAATATAAGAATATAAAAGTTTGTTACGTAAGTTAATTCTTAAGTTACGTATATTTTCTACTGATAAAAACGTTCGTTAAAAATTAAAGGTTCTAGTTGCCTTTTTAAGTAACCGAAAAAATGGAGGGCAAGTAGGCCTCCTTTCTCACCCCTTATTTCTCAAAATACTTTCAGAAATTAAATAAAAAAAACAAGTTTTTTTTTTAGCTGAAAGTAAGGAGCGACATTAAAACTTAAAACGAACAGAAATTACTCCGTATATGAAATGGGTTGTCCCCTCCTTAAGCCCTCCCTCTTTACGCTAAAGTTTGATTCTTTGCCACAATTCTGCTTTTTAAAACATTTAAAAACTTTAGCGTAAAGAGCGAGGCGTTGAGGAGGGGACCACGTATTTCATATAAGGAGTAATTCCTCTTCCAGGGTTCATGTTGTGATGAAAAAGTTGAGCCATTAATTTGCGTAACTGTTGCTGGTGTGCAGAAAAAATCGCCAGAAAAATTGCATGGGTTTTTGATGAAGGTTGGGTGCCAAACTCAATCAACTACCTTGCAAAATGACTAGAATTTTTCAGTTTACCAATAGTCTCTGTGTTTGAAGGGGGGGCCGGGTTGCGAAATTGAGAATATGACAAAATAGCAATCAGAGGGCTACAAGTAATCCGAAGGAGATTTCCAACTAAATCGACTATGCTAATTAATGATCTTTCGGGAATATAAGTACAATCATGATTTCGATGGTTACAACTCTTTTCGTAGATTTTTTGTTTCATTTAGACCAAGTTCAGCTTTCCACCACAAAATTCTCTTTATCACCTTTATGCTTAGCCAGAAATCAGATAACCTCTGGTCTACAAAAAAATTGACACAAAATTCAATGCTTGATCCATAAAACCCGTGTTGATATATCGGAATTTCAGTTTACTCAGATTGGTACCATGACTAAAAGCAACAATTTCTGCATTTGGATTTCCATACAACAGGTGAATTGTAACAGCTTCAATTTGCTTCAAACTGCTTTTATTAGGCTAGCTTTTGCATTAAGACCTGAAACTGGAGAGGGGAACACAAAGGACAAAGATAGAGAGAAGGGAAAAATAGAGGGTAGAACAAAAACGTAGAGAAAGCAGCACTAAGAAAAAAAGAAGTCTGCAGCTTGGTGAGATATAATTACAGTTAGAAATAGCACACAATGTGGACGACTTATAAGAACTAACTGTTGACCTAGAATGGCCATGGGAACGATTCAGTTTTTTAATAAAGGTTTGATGCTTGTGACATCGCCAGCGTAATAGCGTTGTCTTAGTAAAGGACGATATGGCTTCAAGGTATCATTCTTTCCCCCGTCCACTTTGTATGGCAGGTGATGTCATCGAAAAAGCTAGGGGGGTTTCATTTGATAGACAATTGAAATTTTCAACATTGTGCCCTTTTTAAAAGTCAAAAATGGTTGCAGTGAAACTAGCCCCCTTACATCGTCCGCCTTCCTGCTCTCTCCTTAGTTGTCCTCTCCACGAAGACATCGGTATAAATTTTTAGAGAACTTATTTATCAAACAGTTCGTGGTAATGAACTGTAAGCCAGGAACAACTTTGTCCAATAGTAACTGAAACCCTGAGAAAAGGAATTTCGATAACAATTAGCATATTAAAGAATTTGCATTTTATGTCGATTCTAAATATAGAAAATATTGATTTAATGTTACCCATCAAAAGTTACGAGCCTAATCTAACCCGGAATAAAGAAGAGGAACGGAAAAAATAACTCAACATAGCATTATTTTGAACGCGTTAATTCAGATGTACTTTGAAACTTTCTATAATTCATTATCAAGCCAAAATAATTGTCGCATTCATAAAGGTTCCTTGACTTAGCAGATTCACAGAGCAGGTCACAATTATGGGCTCCCACGCAGCAGCACTTTCCAGCATAAGCAATTTTCCATTTTTAATTGAAAGAAATACGGGTTATTGAAATTAGCCACTAAGAACATGCAGTCGAAACAATTACCCCAAAAGTTTCATTGTGTCCCCACTAAAAGTTTAGGGGTTCCGTAACTACTGGTTCACAATTAATAGCTTTTAAAATGACTCTTCAGTCCTATATAGCTTTGAAGGTATAATATTTAAAGCTGTTTTTGGCCGGCGGACGGTTTTCCAACGATTTTTTTCATGTTGAACACCTCCCCTCCCGTAAATCATTCAGTAAGTGACGGCCAGCAGGACAGTTTAATTGGTGGCTATTGTCCCTTTTATTTCCATACCTCTAAGGCATCACATCAGTCCAAAGCTCTCAACAAAGTCCTGTGGAAGAGAAATAGCCAAGTCAGGTAAAGAGTAAACTCTGTCAGGACATTGGAGGAATACCTCCTTTTTTGTTCTCTTGTGTAGCTAACAGAGCACTTTTGTTACTGCAAGTATATATTATGCTTGTCTCGTTCGTACAGGAACCGAAGGATGGCATGTAAAAAGTTGGTTTCGAAGTTAAATGAAGAGGCCTACCTAGGATTGGGTCCTCTCTTGCTCATTTTGATGTTTTTGTTTTGGTGATAAAAGTTTATTTCGTTATTGAAGGTTTCTTTTTATGTTTGATGCATGTTAATGTATAATATGTTGAAGACTTTTTTTTGCGTTCTATGGTAGGTTTACCTTTTTATGTTTTTTAACTATCTCTTTGTTATCCAGCGAGCTATAAATAAATCTTTACAAATTATTAATTGTGTCTTTACATGATCTATATTCAGTTTATAATATTCAAACAGGCTGTTCGGAAAAATCAGTTGGAGGCTGCATTTTTCCTGTTGGAGCAAGGATTAAACCCTGGAACTGAAGATGAATTTGGTCTTTCATGTTTTGATTATGCTAAACGAAGAAACAATTCAATTATGCTAGAGTTACTCTTGAAGTACAATACACCAAACGGGTGTAATTAGGATAGGCGTACTAGAATCCTGAAAATATGGTTCGTAATTTTCATCTTAAACCGTACTATTTCTTGGACACTATTGCTCTTAATACAATATATGCCTTGTTTGAAAACGATATTAAATCTATAGAATGGACAGCTTGACCTTGGATAGTTTTTATTTATGCTCAGGAATAAGAATGATAGCCTGGTTAAGAATAAAATAGACACTATTTTTTTTTTTATCTGTTTCTTAGGAGAATGCAATTTTTTTTTTATCTTTTTCTTACAAGAATGTAAGAAATGTAAAATAATTTACAGGAATGATTGTGAAATCATAGAATGACCTAAAAATCTTCTATGCTTAGAAGAGATGATTATTTATTGAATTATTATGAATCATAGAAATAATTCCTAGCAAACATGACACAACAGGCATAAATATTCTTCAGATTGTTTAAAATTTACCAGACTTCCTTTTGGTTGATATAACATATTACTTTTATTAGACTTGGTAATTTTTTGGATTGTGTGATAAGACTTAAAGAAGAATGTTGAAAACGGTTAAAACTTTTAATAATTCCTGTGAGCTGAGTGTAAAAATGAAGTTGGTCATTTAAATAATAATAATACTCCAAATAACTCAGCTCTGATTCTAGAGGCTTGATTCCACTATAAAAGAGGTTAGGTGAGTAAAAAAAACAAGCTGAAAATAGATGAAACAAATTAACACAAATATAATGAAATGTTAAACATAACAAAAAATTAAAACAAAATACTTAAACAGGTTTTGATAAACCACAAATACAAGGCAGGGCAACTGCTGTATACTTTTGGATACGTCCGAGTTTTTCCCCTGATACGATATTTTTGCAAAATGAAACAAATTTTTTACT
This sequence comes from Artemia franciscana, assembly GCF_032884065.1. Lineage (NCBI taxonomy): Eukaryota > Metazoa > Arthropoda > Branchiopoda > Anostraca > Artemiidae > Artemia > Artemia franciscana. Next base: position 29,810,490 of record NC_088870.1, read on the forward strand.
TAAAAATTGAATACATAACATAAGTCAACTTAAAATTTTTCTTCTGCTAATCGAGTCAAGATTTGTTAACCTTTTCCGAAGCTTTTTTTCATTTTGGAACTACTTAACTAAGCATCCAAAATGTCTCCAAAATGTTTTCTACTTCTATGATTTCCTTAAGACTTTGTAATTGTCTAACGTAAAGATCAGTACTTTTGCTTGATTCATCACATTATTGTTTGCAAAATCAAATAAGTGTTTTGCACTATTGCTTCGAATGTCGTTGGTCTTTGTCAAACTTTCAGGAGGAATCAGTTGCTGTTTTATGTTGCTGGAGCCTATTTTCAAAATTGTATAGAGTTTGGCCAGTACAAAACTTTCCACAAGAACTATAGGGAGACTCCTTGCTTAGTACAGTTAAAGATTAGAAACTTTTCAACCATTAGTTGTGAAACATTTGCTTGGTCTTCTATAACAGAACAGACTGCTTGATCGCGTAACAATTATTGATAATTATTTTTATATATATAGATTGCCTTGGACTGTTATAAGGTATAAAGACACAATAAATATTAAAAAACATGTTATATTCTAAGATTAGTATATATAAAATGACGGAAAATACAGGTTGAATATTATTTCTGATGGTTTGGTTTAAAAACAGATTGAAGCCTTGTATGCTTCTAATAATAAAGGAAATAAAAAAAAAATTGCACGCTTAACTTTGAACAAATTTGAACCTAATAAGTTATGTTCAAAATGAAAAATACTCTAGAAAAAGCCAACGCACCTTGGCTTAATTAACGAAGAATAAAGTAGAAATAAAAATAAATTAATTTTTTTGCACAAGAGCAAAAGACTTTAACAAGAGCAAAGGCTTTAAAAAGGCTTTAACTTGTATGTGATTTTAATTAATTATGATCCATAATATTTTTAAATAAAAACATTTTAGTTTTTGAAATGCCGTATCACAAGAAAGCTCGGACATAAACTGTAGTATAGAGCTTTCACCTTGACTTACGTTGGTTATTGAACTACCATACTGGACGTGTTTAAAAACAACAACTATAGTTTATCAGATTTGAATTTCTGTCGTTTCAATCTTTTTTTATAGCGATTGTATTTGTTTTCATCTTTAATGCATGTTTTAATTTGCTCTAACTAGTTTATTGTTATCCCTCCCTTTTTTCTGTATCTATAAAGGCTTTCCAATGTAAAGTACGAACGTTGAGACTTTAATCATCATTTTCTTAAAGAGCTTTTTTTCAATCTCTGTCTTGTTTATATCTTAGGTGTTTTTATATTTCATTTCATTCTCATTAAAGAAATACAAAATTGCAAATACTAAGAGTGAAGAAACGTGGCATTCTGTTTTGGTTGCGACGTTATATGTATATATTGTTGTTATGATTTAATGATCCATAATTGCTCTATATAGTGTTTTTTTACAGTTTACTGAATTTTGTGAATTTTTTGTTAATAGTGGTAATATTTTTTCGCATGTGAGCCAGAATAGTTTTTACTACGGTCATGGCTAACATATGTTTACTAGTATACTAATGTGTTAAGCGTAAAATTTGTAGGTAAAGTCTTGGTCTCAGACTTTGTCGTTTGAAGGTATCATTTTTCATGATTCCGTGTGACTTAGAAAAAAATTAGAAAAACTTTACATAAGATGTGCATATTATAATTTTCTCAAGTACTTAACATTGTAATGATGTTGAGGCAATCTAATTTGGAACGAAATAATCGAAATATAGTTTATATCCCTATGTCTCTATTAACGCCACCTGTTAATTTTAGCTGAATTTTGTTTATTTGTAGTTTTCTATTGTTGCCATATTTTTGTTTAACAGGTATTTGTTCGTAAATTTCTTTTGCAGCCATGTTAGAAATCTGTGATTGCTCCAAGTTCATTTGCTTTTTTGTGATTACTGAATATAAATGTCTTCCATTTTTTAGATGTTCCTTATTTATGTATTTAGTTTTTTTACCTCCCACGAACAAATGCTAAATTTTTTCTGATCTTTTTCTGTTACAAAATCGTCATAAATAACAAAATTTTGGCACTTAGGATCTAGGTTATCTACATAAATGATAATGATTTCGCCTTTATCATTACTCGCAACCAAAAGATTCATGTCAGTTTTTTCTTCCAAAACAATCGTATTAAGCTTTAAGCCTTTATATCTATCATACATTTCAGGTTTGGTATTATTGGGCTCATTGATTGTATCTGTTGGTATACGATCGGTGATAATAACAATTTTCAAGTGTGCTTTTTTACCATCGATTCGTCTTTATATTTCTTGGTGAAATTATCTGCCAATACCCTTTTTATTGTGCTTTTGATTTGACTGTCTGATGCCACATTATTTGTTCATAGTTATATATATATATATATATATATATATATATATATATATATATATATATATATATATATATATATATATATATATTTAAACGTTAAAACAAGCCCAAAGTAAAATCCTATCACCCTGGCCACTGCTCTGTGTTTACTGTTGCTAAATTTTAAAGGAAACACCCTTCGCCAATCGCCCAATTTATCAAATTGATCAAAGTTTTGCCATAATTTTTTCTTTAGTATTTTTCATAAATTGTCCCTTATTACGTTGTTTTCCATAATTATGCGAACTTTCTTATGTACTAATGACTACCTTATTTACTAATAAGCAAATACATATTTAGGATCACCATAAAAAGCTGACTTTCTTTATTGAATGTTATCACTAGTTAGGCTCTTATACTTTCGTTATTGACAAGGTTCGTTATTTACTTAGTATTAAAAAAAAAAAGTTTTTGTAACGGTAAGTAAGGAGCGACATTAAAACTTAAAACGAACAGAAATTACTCCGTATATGAAAGGGAATTTTCGTCCTCAATGCCTCGCTTTTTACGCTAAAGTTTGACCCTTTCTCTTAACTCTACTTTTTAAAACAGTAAGAAACCTTAGCTTAAAGAGCGGGGCGTTGAGGAGGAAAAGTCCCTTTCATATACGGAGTAATTTCTGTTCGTTTTAAGTTTTAATGTCACTCCTTACTTACCGTTACAAAAACTTGTTTTTTTTATTTAATTTCCGGACGTTTTTGAATTAATGCATGTTTTTATCTTGGCTCTCTGCACATAAGTAATTAAAACGAAATTTGCATATTAATTAATTGCAATTAATCGGAAGATTTTGAGAAAAAAGAAGCGAAGGAGGAGGCCTAGTTGCCTTCCAAGTTTTGATCACTTAAAAAAGCAACTAGAACTTTTAATTTTTTACAAACGTTTTCATTGGTAAAAAATATACGTAACTTACGAATTAACTTACGTAACGAACTTCTATATTCGTATGTTTTTATTGCGTATATGAGGGGGTTCAACCCTCGTCGATACCTCGCTCTTTACACTAAAGCTTAGATTGTGTCCCAATTCCTTAAGAGACCTCTGAATCACAAAGGCCGTGAAATTACTAAAAATACTTTAGCGGAAAGAGTGAGGTAGAACGAGGAGGTAAACCCCTCATATGCGAAAAAAATTTTGTTCGTTTTAAGTTTTAATGCTGCTCCTTACTTTCAGTAGAAAAAACTTTTCATATTTATTTTTTCATTGTTTTTTCAAATAAAGCTAGAAAATCCTGCGCCCCCTTCATTGAAATTATCTGTTACCATGAGAAGTCTCTCCATAGAAATATCCTCCCACGTAACCCCACCCTCAAATCTCCCCTAAACCAAAAAAATCCCCCTGAAAACGTCTGTACACTTCCCAGTAACCATTACTATATGTAAACACAGGTCAAAGTTTTCAACTTGCAGCCCCTCCCACGGGGACTGCGGGGGAGTAAGTCGTCCCTAAAGACATAGTTATTAGGTTTTTCGACTATGGTGAATAAAATGGCTATCTCAGAATTTTGATCTGGTGACTTTGGGGAAAAATGAGCGTGGGAGGGGGCCTAGGTGCCCTCCAATTTTTTTGGTCACTTAAAAAGGACACCCGAACTTTTAATTTCCGTTAGAATGAGTCCTCTCGCAAGATTCTAGGACCACTCAGTCGATACGATCACCCCTGGGGAAAAAACAACAACAAAATAACAAGAAAACAAATAAACACGCATCCGTGATCTGTCTTCTGGCAATAAATGCGAAATTCCACATTTTTGTAGATAGGAGCTTGAACCTTTTACATTAAGGTTCTCTGATACGCTGAATCTGATGGTGTGATTTTCGTTAAGATTGTTTGACTTTTAGGGGGTGTTTTCCCCTATTTTCTAAAATGAGGCAAATTTTCTCAGGCTCGTAACTTTTGATGGGTATTACTGATCTTGATGAAACTTGTATATTTAAAATCAGCATTAAAATTTGATTCTTTTGATGTAACTATTGGTATCAAAATTCCATTTTTTAGAGTTTCGGTTACTATTGAGCCGGGTCGCTCCTTACTACAGTTCATTACCACGAACTGTTTGATTCATTACTACGAAAAATTTGATCTTCTTTCTGTTGCTCCAACCAAATCATTTAGAAAAAGTATTGGTGGAAAACTTGAAAGGGGTCAATCAGTCACAAATTAGAACTTATATTTTCCTTATTCACAGTAATGAAAGCAAAAATTTTGGAGCACCAGGATATACATGTCTACTGATAGTTATTAGAGATCTTGAATCACGAAAAACCCTGTAAATGATAAAGTAGTTACAATTCAAAGAAAGTTTTCTCATACATTTGCTTTTATGAAAGTGATTGTATAGAACTAGGGTTACATAAATTTTTTTTATGACGGGAGCGTACAACAAACAATACTAGCATTTCTAGCATCTAGCTAGCATTTCAAGCATTTTTTTTCTAGCAAATTGTCTAAGACAATCTTTCAACCATACTTTCTATAGCTTTAACAGCTTCAACACCTCTCTTCGTCTACATTGTTTCTTCTTCTACTACTACTACTAGTATTAGCGCTAGGCGTGCTTGTATTTTCTAAGATTGATTTAAAATATTCTTCTTCTTCTTTTAATGTTAGACTACTATGCTCTAGTAGTTTCTTTAGAATTTGCTTATTAGTAATAAAACTTTTCGGGAAGTTTAATGTAATTAAACAGTTGTATAGATGATTTTCAAATGATAAAAGTCCTCTACGATTTTTAACCATATCATATTCTAAATCTACTAGATTATAACTTTTCTTCTGAATTATAATTCGTTTCCCTTCACTATCGACTTCAATCTGATCATTTTCCAAGAGATATGTCAAGACTCTTTCACTTTTTTGGCGATATGAGTGTGGCGACAGTAGGTCTCCAAGACTTGATATAACATTGAACAATATTGATTCTTCCTGCTTAGGTTTTGTTGTTGTTCCAGAATCTTGAAAAGGTGTTTCCTTTTTATAAAAAATACTTACATTAACCGGTCTCACGTGATAGGGTTTATGTCTTTCAACTTCTAAAAATGCATCTTGAAGCAAAAGTAGTTTTTTATCATCACAATATTCTTGTAATTAACGATTTTACTGATATTATCCTTACAGTTTTTCATTGGCGAAAGCACAATTTCTATTGGAGTCAATTTGTAGGGTTTAGCCATTTTTCTAGAGAAAACTGTTTACAACCCCTGCAATTATTGGTAGCAAAAGCGTAAATAAGCTATCATCCTCTTGGAGAAGACGTTTTCTTTTAAATATTAAATCTTTCCTTTGTTATTGCTTCTTGCGAGGGAACGTACAATAAAACGTTGGTGCTTTGTCTGTTGCCTAACTACTTCTGGCAGTTGAAATTTGCCCTCGAATAAATTTAAACAAAGTTCCGATATGAGATTAATGAATTCTTTGTCGATACAATGTTTGAGTATGGCTTTCCTAAGTCCCAGGACTGCTTAGAACGGAAAATAAATGTCTATTTTCATGTAGTTTCTTCTGTGTTATGATGGTAACTAAGGACCTTTTTTGCTATCCATTGAAAGATATACGGTAGTTTAATTGTCAAAATTATCTCTGACTACACGCAAATTCTAGGGTGTTTTCTGATTGGGATCCATCAGAGAGTTACCATAGGGTACATTTGTTGCCTGATTGTATGCTGATTGTATGGTGTCAGGAAATGCTACAAATGTTTACTGTACGCTCCCGTCATGAAAAAATTGCTGTAACCCTAGTTCTACACAATCACTTTCATAAAAGTAAATGTATAAGAAAAGTTGCTTTGAGTTGTAACTACTATGTCATTTACAGGGTTTTCGTGATTCAAGATCTTTCATAACTATCAGTAGACATGCATATCCCGGTGCTCCAAAATTTTTACTTTCATTACTGTGAATAAGGAAAATATAAGTTCTAATTTGTGACTGAATGACCCCTTTCTAGTTTTCCACCAATACTTTTTCTATATGATTTGGTTAGAGCAACAGAAAG